>NC_142428.1:794166-962500 GCF_059516105.1 Syngnathus floridae | reverse complement strand
ACAGTTTAATTGCAGTTCAGTGGTACACACACACAATTACAGTACAAACAGTTCATTTCATGATTAAAAAAACAACAGTAAAACAACAATATTGCAAAATGACGCGGCGCTGAGAGAGAAAGAAAGAGGCATCATGCAGATAGCCAGTGTGCACACCCAGTGAAAAAGTGGAGGGAGGGAGAGAGGGAAGGAAAGAAAGGACAAAAGAAAAAGAGTCATACTCTCCTTAAATGCTGGCTGGGCGCTTTGCCCTCGCCGCATCCGCACCCGTCCGTCCGTCCGTCTCGTGTCGGCCGCTCATCACGGGCGAAGGTTGGCTCCCCCCCGGCCGGTATTCGACGTTTGGACTCATCCTCCGCCTCGTGCCACTGCAAAAAGAAAAACGGCACTCTGTTGCATGCGGTTCACTTCTGTGGACGTACTCATTACCTGTCTATTAAAGCTTGCTCCTATTTTAAGCTCCCTTTATTAATTGCGTATGCATACATGAATGTTTTTGTTTTCTTTTTATGTCTGTTCCTATATGAAGAATTCAATGCTTATAATTTCTTTCTTTGTTGTAAAGTGCTTTGAGCTGCATTTCTTGTATGAATGGTGCTCTACAAATAAAGTTTTTTATTATTACCCTCTGGTCTCGCGGTCCTGTCCAGTCCCTCTGTGCAGGCACTCGTCCGATCCACCGCCCCAGCCATCCTGAAAGGCAGACATATTGTGGTGGATTAGGCAAGGGGAAAAATTTCACTAGCACCCCCCCAACCTTGACAAAGGTAAGGCTTAGGGTTAGGCTTGCTCTTGCTGTGGTTAGGGTTAGGGTTTGTGTTAGGCTTAGGCTTGCTTTTGCTGTGCTGAGGCTTAGGGTTTAGGCTTGCTCTTGCTGTGGTTAGGGTTAGGGTTTGTGTTAGGCTTAGGCTTGCTTTTGCTGTGCTGGGGCTTAGGGTTAGGCTTGCTCTTGCTGTGGTTAGGGTTAGGGTTTGTGTTAGGCTTAGGCTTGCTTTTGCTGTGCTGGGGCTTAGGGTTAGGCTTGCTCTTGCTGTGGTTAGGGTTAGGGTTTGTGTTAGGCTTAGGCTTGCTTTTGCTGTGCTGAGGCTTAGGGTTAGGCTTGCTCTTGCTGTGGTTAGGGTTAGGGTTAGGGTTTGTGTTAGGCTTAGGCTTGCTTTTGCTGTGCTGGGGCTTAGGGTTAGGCTTGCTCTTGCTGTGGTTAGGGTTAGGCTTGCTTTTGCTGTGCTGAGGCTTAGGGTTAGGCTTGCTCTTGCTGTGGTTAGGGTTAGGGTTTGTGTTAGGCTTAGACTTGCTTTTACTGTGCTGAGGCTTAGGGTTAGGCTTGCTCTTGCTGTGGTTAGGGTTAGGGTTTGTGTTAGGCTGAGGCTTGCTTTTGCTGTGCTGAGGCTTAGGGTTAGGCTTGCTCTTGCTGTGGTTAGGGTTAGGCTTAGGCTTGCTTTTGCTGTGCTGAGGCTTAGGCTTGCTCTTGCTGTGGTTAGGGTTAGGGTTTGTGTTAGGCTTAGGCTTGCTTTTGCTGTGCTGAGGCTTAGGGTTCGGCTTGCTCTTGCTGTGGTTAGGGTTAGTGTTAGGCTTAGACTTGCTTTTACTGTGCTTAGGGTTAGGCTTGCTCTTGCTGTGGTTAGGGTTAGGGTTTGTGTTAGGCTTAGGCTTGCTTTTGCTGTGCTGAGGCTTAGGGTTAGGCTTGCTCTTGCTGTGGTTAGGGTTAGGGTTTGTGTTAGGCTTAGGCTTGCTTTTGCTGTGCTGAGGCTTAGGGTTAGGCTTGCTTTTGCTGTGGTTAGGGTTAGGGTTTGTGTTAGGCTTAGGCTTGCTTTTGCTGTGCACGTTCCACCCTGAGTGCACCAGGCCATGTAGGTACTGCCGGGCGCGTTGGCGAAAGAGAGCGAGGGAGGGAGGGGGAGGAAAGCAGGGAGGGGGTTTCTACTTTGCCGATTCGTATCTAGAGGGTCACAGCAACCCAAATGCCCGTGCGTGCTACTAGTTACCCTATTCAAACCGACAGGGGTAGGGAAAGCACAAAAGAAAAAACAAAGTCATACTCCCCCCAAAACGCTGGCTGCATCTGCACCCATCAGTCTCGTGTGGGCCGCTCGTCACGGGCCAAGGTCCGGGTCTGCTCCGGCCGGTGTTGGACTCGTCTTCCGCCTCGCACAAGTGCAAAAAGACAAACGGCACTCAGTTGCATGCGGCTCACATCTGTCAACGTACTCATGACCTGCCCCCTCCCTGGTCTTGTGGGTGCGGCCCAGTCCCTCTGGGTGCAGGCTGGCGCTCGTCCCATCCACCGCCCCGGCAACCCTGAACGGCAGACAAATAAGGAAATCAAATTAAAACTAACAAGTGCGTTGCATATTGGATTGCCATGTCACCGCCTCTGGCCAGCCTTGGCCAGTCGTGCATCAGGCTCCTCTTCAACACTTGGCGACTGCTTTCTTTGGGTGATTCCTTCCTTTGCACCCCGCTCACCAATCGCAGGTCTGGTGGCCTCCGTCCACCGGCTCTTCGTTTCATACATCGTCTCTCCCACCTAGCAAGACAAGCACAAAAGTCTCGCTGCGCCGTCGCTTGCGCTTGCCGTCGCTTGCGCGGTCGCTTGCGCTTGCCGTCGCTTGCGCGGTCGCTTGCGCGGTCGCTTGCGCTTGCCGTCGCTTGCGCGGTCGCTTGCGCGGTCGCTTGCGCGGTCGCTTGCGCTTGCCGTCGCTTGCGCGGTCGCTTGCGCTTGCCGTCGCTTGCGCGGTCGCTTGCGCGGTCGCTTGCGCTTGCCGTCGCTTGCGCGGTCGCTTGCGCTTGCCGTCGCTTGCGCGGTCGCTTGCGCTTGCCGTCGCTTGCGCGGTCGCTTGCGCTTGCCGTCGCTTGCGCGGTCGCTTGCGCTTGCAGTCGCTTGTGCGGTCGCTTGCGCTTGCAGTCGCTTGCGCTTGCCGTCGCTGCGCGTTTGGCACTCAATGAGGGCTGCACAACATTTTGGAATACCAACGATATGGCAGTATTGGGCCAGACCACAGCATTGAGCAAAGTTGTGCAAAATTCTAGGATGGAGAGGAACTATTTGATCCCAATGACATCACTTAGACCAGTTAACTTTAACTTGCATCAATGACTTGTTATCTTCTTAACTCATTACAAATAGTTAGGAGGCCAGAAAACACGTTTCATTTGCCACATGAATAGAAAAAAAATCTTCAATGACCTACACCACCGTATGACGGTTTTCCAATCCAGGTGCAGCCCTACACACACGTCACCATTGGTGTCCAAATGGTAGCCTCGGGCCAACTTGATCAACACACCACACGAATGAACGCAACACTGCTTTGTAGCACAAAATATGAATGGCAACATTTTGTGATGGATTGAATGAATTTGTGTCAAAGAATTCTCAATTTGATTCAGTATGCAGCCCTCAAACAGACATTTGGACACCGCCGGTGTGAACTAAAAAGAAAAGAAAAAAATCCATTTCACACGCTGAAGCTGCGCAGGTCGACGCCTCCAGGGAAGCGGGTCTCCCTCAGAACTCTGCTACTTCAGAGCGATGCCACAGCGGTCCGTCCACCTCTGAGCAGATCGTGTCGCGTCCCGGTCGCCATCTGCACAAACGGAAACAAATGTTAGAAACTCAAAGAGCACCCCAAGTTGTAGGTCACTTGCTTACTTGATCACAGCGGTTAGGTACTCTTGGTGACGGTCACCGGGTCGAATCGGGCCATGCACCCCCCCCCTTTTGCGTCGGGCCTGCAAAAGGGAGAACATGCAATGAGTTGGGCGCTGCTCACATCATTAAGTCTTCACCGTGGACCGGCTCGCCCCAACACCGCCCCCTACACCTAGAGAACAAAGGACGCACAGTGGTACGTTAGGCTTCGATCAAGCACGACAGTGCTAGGTTAGAAAAAGACACAATGTGACTGTCTCGCTCCAACACCTAGGGGAGAACAAAGAACACAAGTACCAAAGTGGTAGGTTAGGGTTAGAGGAAGTGCAACAGTGGTAGGTTAGACAAAGAAAATGTCACAAGTCAAATTGCAAAATTGGACATTCGGGATCGGCTCGCTCTGACGCCACCCTACACCGAGGGGAAAGAACAAAGAACGCAGCAACTACGACAGTGGCAGGTTAGAAAAAGATACACAATGGTACAAGTCGTATGGCAAAATTGGACATTCAGCTCCACGTCAAAGTTCAGTTTTGTGTCCATCCCCGGAACCACGTCCTCCCCCAAGTGGGCCGTCAATGGCAACCAAGCACAAGACAACGCTGGATCCAGACCAGCCACAACCACAGCGCACCTCGAAAGCAAGACCAACCATCAGAGCCCTAAACACTGTCCACACCTGCAACCGTTCCGTCGTGCACCCATAACCAAAGGCAACCACACTGCCCCCTCCTGGGCACATGATCCGCACACGTCAACTTTAGCAGCGCGATGCTTGATTCTTGACTTGATATGGCCATTGCTCCTTTGCTCCTTTGCATATGGCCATTGCTCCTTTGCATATGGCCATTGCTCCTTTGCTCCTTTGCATATGGCCATTGCTCCTTTGGATAGGCCATTGCTCCTTTGGATAGGCCATGGCTCCTTTGGATAGGCCATGGCTCCTTTGGATAGGCCATGGCTCCTTTGGATAGGCCATGGCTCCTTTGGATAGGCCATTGTTCCTTTGGATAGGCCATGGCTCCTTTGGATAGGCCATGGCTCCTTTGGATAGGCCATGG
Organism: Syngnathus floridae; assembly: GCF_059516105.1. Classification (NCBI taxonomy): domain Eukaryota; kingdom Metazoa; phylum Chordata; class Actinopteri; order Syngnathiformes; family Syngnathidae; genus Syngnathus; species Syngnathus floridae. Next base: position 957,790 of record NC_142428.1, on the reverse strand, counting down.
CTCCTTTGGATAGGCCATGGCTCCTTTGGATAGGCCATTGCTCCTTTGGATAGGCCATTGCTAATTTTGGATAGGCCATCGCTCCTTTGGATAGGCCATCGCTCCTTTGGATAGGCCATTGTGCCTTTTCATATGGAATTATCCCATTCGGCTCCTCTTGCAGCCTACAAAAACACAGACCGCCATTAAGTGTGTGCTGAGAAGCTAAAACTCGACAACCATTGTGTGTTGGGAATTGAAACTTGACAAAAACAGGTTTTCACCTGATTTAGGACTACTCTTCCTCAGTGTCCTCAACATCACTGAAAGGGCTCCTTCAAGAGCCTCCTGCTTGCTTTGTATAGAAGGATGCTGGCTGGGCGGCAGTTTTTAGTGCTACAAAAGACAAGCAAATGATTGCAACAAAAATAGACATTGAGTCGAGTGCCAATGGCATGATTTTTTACCAACAATTATACATACTAGGAGTTTTACATTTGAAAAAAAATATTATATTGTAGTAAGTTATGATAATTGATCAAAATTATAGTTCCTATTTGAATTTGATACATTCTAAGTAGAGTTTTACATTTGAAAAAATATATAACCATCACATTGTAGTAAATTATGATAATTATTCAGGATTATAATTCATATTTTAATTTCATCATTCATCAACTCCCCTCACATTGGACAGATGATCCAGGTTGGCGGCGTCCAAGACGGGAGAAAATAACCCGCCGCGCAAATGTTTGTTGCGTAACGGAACGAGAGCGGGCGGGCGCCATCTTTGAATGGATTTGGTCCGATTTGGACATGACGTAACATACGTTGCATTCACCAGTTTGCATGACACGGAAATGGCACACGCATCATATAATATAATAAAAAAATGGTTAAGTTGACTAGAGTCAAACTAATATTTCCTATAGTCAGACAAACACGCACTTATCGGCGGCGTCATTTACGAACCGTCTACAGACAGACGAATGAAAAAAATGCTGGCCAGCATGAAAAAACAACAACCGCGAAAGACATTTAAAATACCACCAAAACGCGCAACGACGCGACGCGACGCAAAGTGGATTGTGGCGTGCCGTGTCGTGCCGTGCCGAAACCTCAAGCACTCCCTAGACAGCGAAAATCCTGCAAGAAATAATAAATGGCATCGTAAGAAACTGCAAACATTTGCTCACGGGCTAAATGGCCTGCGGCCTACAATTTACCTCCCGGCCCACCGTCGCGGTGGACGTGACGTTGCCGAGTCACGAGAGTACGACAATCCTGCGACAAACAAAATAAATTTTAAAAAAAGGCTTGTGAGAAAAAGCAACAAAGCGTGCCGTCGTGAGAAACGGCAGGAGACGACAAACATTTGCTAGCATGCTCGCTTACCTGAGAAACCGTCCGCCGCCGGCCCGCGCCCGGTGGCACCTGCATATGATAACTCCCCTTGAGCGAGCACACCTGACTTCAATTGACCTAAAGCCCTGACGTCACATCCGTCGATTCAAATCTTCTTCTCCTGATCGTCCAACGGCGCTCGGCACACTGACGCCACCAGGTGGTCGCCTGTCATGGTGACCACTGTGGAAAGGCTTGCTTCGGACTATCCGTTGAAACCCTTATTACCCTTTATTTATTTATTCTCTTTTTTTTTTTAACCTCGTGTAGTGTACCTACACATATTGTCATATAAAATGTCTGATTTCTATGTTTTAATTGGCGAATATAAAAACAAGGAATAAGACGCCAGACACGTTTTAACATAAATGTTTATTAAAAATAATAATATCAAAAGCAAATTTCAAACCAGCAATCTAATGTGAAATTGCAGTAGATATATTGGATAACAATATTTAGGCGTATATAGGTATACACGTTATTTAAAAACGACTATAAGTGTTATACTACGACACAAGTGTTTACCAGCTCAGTGGCCTAAGAGGAGAGTGTCCGCCCTGAGACTGGGAGGTGGTGGGTTCAAACCCCTGCCGAGTCATACCAGTGACTATAACAATGGTACCCATTTCTTCCCTGCTTGGCACTCAGTGGAAGGGGTTGAAATGGGGCCCCCCCCCCTGCTGCTCACTTATACTCCGGTGCGATTTACAGTCCGAAAATTACGGTAAGTTCCAAAATATCAGAGGAAGTGATAAACAACTGAGGTGATTTGGTTGCATAAGCAAGCCTAACCCTAAGCACAGCAAAAGCGAGAGCAAGCCTAACACAAACCCTAACCCTAAGCACAGCAAGAGCTCTGGTCGAGTGGTTAACGCCATTGCCTTCAATCAAATGAAAATATTTGTATCGAGAGTTCATCCTAAAATGAATTGTTCTTGCAAAAATTCTGCCGCCGTTGCAGTGCTCCCGTGGACTCATTTTCAAGTCAGTTGCTAAGAAACACCACACCGTTGCACAGAGACAATTCTTGAGTCATATCAAATCAATGATTTTCAAACGGGTCCAAACAAGTTTTTCCCTCATGGCTACAAAGATCTTTAGATCTTTTCGTTCACTCTCGTTCACTGAAAACATTCGTTCTTTTGAACCCATCGTTCACTCACGAGCCAACACTACACTGCAGTAGTGATACACACACACACCCACACACACACACAATGATACGACAAACACGATGACACGACTTTTCACGCACCTGCACTTAACGAGGGAATCTTGGGAAACATGTTGGAACGCGGTCCCGAGGACTAGAGCTTGACACCTGTGACCTTTGACCATGACATTTCCCTCAGAAAGTGGCCTGTTATTAGGTACACTTGAAAGTAGCGGTGTACCTAATGGAGTGTCCGTGTGATTCCCTCGTGAAGTGCAGGTGCGTGAAAACTTTTAGCTCCTTTTGAACGTGAAAGAAGCTAAAAGTTTTCACGCACCTGCGCTTAACGAGGGTCACTTGGAAAACATGTTGGAACGCGGCCCCTCGAGGACTGGAGGTCGACACCCCTGGTTTAAGTGAAAAGTGCCACACCCGCCCTCACCCCCATTTTCTGATTGGCTGGTTGATCTGTGACATCACTCGGACACTCCATTAGGTACAGCGCCATTTACAGGTGTACCTAATAACAGGCCACTTCCTGATTGGCTGGCTGATCTGTGACGTCACTTGGACACTCCATTAGGTACACCGCCATTTTCAGGTGTACCTAATAACAGGCCACCTCCTGATTGGCTGTTGGATCTGTGATGTCACTTGGACACTCCATTAGGTACACCGCCATTTCAAAGTCAAAGTCAAAGTCAGCTTTATTGTCAATTTCTCCACATGCCAAAGACACACAAAGAAACCGAAATTTCGTTCCCCCCTATCCCACGGTGACAAGACATGGCCCACAACAGACAAACAAGTACAAGCTATCTGATCTAATGAGCTAATGAAATGTTGTAGTACAAAACTGCTGTTGTACAAGCTGCAGGTGACAAAGTGAATATGTACTCACGTACAGCATCCTCTTTCTTTCTGGCAGTCAGTCAGGGATGTCTCCTTAAGGCTCGATATGGGTTTTTTTCTTGTTTTGTTTTTTCTGTGTTCCGAGGCACTATCTTGATTTTAACACAGTGTTAAAAGGTCTGAAGTCATGAAATATCAACTATTACAAAAATAAGAATGTTTCAGCTCGGCTTGACAAAATATCATATCAAAAGAATGGCTTGAATTAGAATTGTTTCCTTTATTCACTTCATATTTTAGCAAATCATGATGTAAACAGTATCAAACTTCACGCTACAAACACACATCCAATGGCTCTGAAAGACGCATCAAACAACACTGATCCATTTTCATATGCAATCATCTCAAAGTCAACTGCCAGTGGACTTTTAGTAGTTCCTCAACATGGTAGTCAACTACAACAGACTTTAAGCACCTCTTTCAGATAGAGTGCAAGCATAGTTTTTTAAAGAAACAAAACAAAACACCATTTTACTCACTACCATGCTCACGACTCTTCATTATGAAACATGAAATCAAGGAAAAGGAATTCATAAAGGAAGCAAATGACTTTTAAAATCAAGTACTACTCAGTAAAGTTGTCAACTAGATTATAGAGCAGAGTAAAAGAAACGCTTAAATGTCGCAAATGGCAGCGTAAAAACGAATATTTTGCTCATGCTTTCTTACATGACTAGCTTCTATAATGGACTGAAGGGTCTTTGTATGAAAGCTTTTAGGCTGCAATCTGCTGACAATGGTTGGCTTTGGCCTCCGCTTCCTTTCAATTGCAGGGCCCACCTAGTGACTGAAGATCCTTGCGCGCCACACACACACACACACACCGTAATTAAATGCTACGCGAGTGTTTTATAGAATGCTTGGTGGCTCTGTTGCACATGCACAATGGATGATTGCAAATTCTGACTGATAACTGTAATTAAATAGGCTGCTACCCAGTTCAACTTCAGAACTTTAGGATGATTGCATTTGTTCGCTTTAATCAAATGTCAACGATGCCTCATGCTGCATGGAACGCATGCTTCTCAAAATTCTACAACGGGTTGGAGACAAAAAGAAAGCCAAAAAACGGATGCATATATTGGAAGCCGCACTGCACACACGACTGAGATTGCAATTCCATGCTGCACATCATGCAATTGACCACTGATTGAGCCTCGCACACATGAATTATATTGCAATGGATAAAGTGCAAGCCCTGGCGTTCTTATTGGGAAACAATGTTTCGAGCCGCCTTGAACTGTGCTGCATTTTCTGTCATCTGTATTAATCGGGTATTCTAATCAGAGGTGCGAAAATGTTCCATGAATAACATGATGCACTGTGCACTGTTCAATCATTGCATAATGATGTGACTGAGAAGATAAGAGCAACATCGACATCTGGTGACTGACTCTTTTTTACAATAACTCATCAAGTGAAAATGAGTTTCATGAGTCAGTTCCATCAATTATCGGCAAAGGATGACACCCATGTCGCAGAGGTTGTTGCTAGTCATTAGAACACATCTGCAATCAGATTAGAAGTAGTGCAATTGTTAGTCTTAATCAATCCCTTCCAGAATTATTCAATAATTCAATAAAGTGCATTCATGGCATCTTCCCAACAATTAGCTGGGTTTAGAATATCAAAGCGTTGCTTTCAGCAAGTACCCAAGTGCACATGATACGTAAATGCTTTTGAAACATTGGACTACAGATTCCACTTTTGATTGTACCAGGTGCATTTCTCAAGTCTTTTCATCCACCAATCGAGAACCATTGATGCCACGATAGGTCACACGACTCGGGCGGACCAGCACGCCGTGGCCCGGGCGGCAGGTGAAGTAGCGGCGCCCGCCGACGGAACCGTCGTTCTTTCCCTTGGGGCCTCGGAGTTCCAGGCCCAGCCAAAGGCCCGGAGAAAAGTCAGCCGTGCCCACGTAACGGATGCAGGCCATCTCGTTGGCACTGTTCAACAGGACCTGCATGCCCTGGTGGAGGCGGACCTGGTTGGCAGAACTGTAGACGGTCCCGGAGTTACCTCTTGGAACGCTGCTGCTGCCGCCGCCGCTGCTGCTGCTCCAGCGCCGACGATGGGGGATCAAACGATTCCTTTGGTTTTTGCTTTGGTATTTTTGGCCGTGGGAGAAAAGAATGGGAAGGGAAAAGAAAAACAAAAAAAACATTGGAAAATTAGCACACACACAAAATTAAAAAGAGGGACATGATCTGGAAAGAAGAAGAAAACCCACCCGCTAACAGGGTTTCTTCTGCTTGTCTCCTTGGGTGGCGCGATAGCAGATGATGTGCTGAAGCTGCGACGAATCACCCCTGCATGAAAATCACAATAGTCAAGAGTGTGCGTGTTTTCTGCCGAATACCAAGACATTTCTGACAGCGGCAGCAACTCCCACCACTCATTGACGGATGGTTTAGATGTGACGAGGAGAGCTCGGAGAGGCAATCCACAGATCCGTGGATCCTGAAAACAATCAACAGATTGAGCATAAGTGCTACAACATGATCACATATGCAGCAAAGTCACTTCTAATTCAGCCACTGCTAGTGTATACCGTTTTAGTTTTCAAATCAAAATAGATTACTTGAGACCATGGCTCGCTCTGACAAAAGCAAAAAAGTGCTGAGATATGAATTTCCTCAGTGTGAGAGTAATAAAGGATTATCTTATCTCCCCTGCAGCAAAAGAAACGTTGTTTGTTTTCCTAATGGCGTGTTGTAGCCGCTCGCTGACGGGAAAAGAAAAGGGAGGTTAAAACACGTTGTTTGATGGCGAGGAAGTGTGAGTCTCCCTATGACGGAGGAGCATGTGTGTGTGTACCTGAAAAAAAAGAAGAGTAAGGGCCTCAGGGTTAATTGGGAGGACACCAAGCAAAAAAAAAAAGGAAGGCAAACACAAAGATTCTTTCTTGCCTACAGCAGGTCCTATTTTGTACAATAGTAGATTAAAAGAAACAATGTTAGGCGAGCAATGAACGCGATAAAGAAATGACGAGAACAACCAACGTTGCTGCAAAGTAAAAGCAGCGATTTGACGTCTAGAATATATAACCGCACTTCATATGCCTATGGAGTCATTGCTTCGTCTCGAGGCGACCCATCGAAAAAGTTTCCGATCATAAAATGTTTCATTAAGTTGGAGAAAGGCAAACTCATTCACTGGCTCTCGACGGCACGAATTTGTCAAGCCGAGATGGCAGATTAGCATCAGCCAGAGAGACACGCACTTTATTGAGCAGACTGATAGAAAGATTAGCTCAATCGAACATAAGCAATAGCTGGAGCGTGCATGAACACGCATATTCTTGAATTCTTGAATATGCTGATGATCATCATTGTAAATAACAATGATTATCATGATGGGACAATGTCACGCTTGGCCCGACAAATATGTGACAGCGAGCGAAGCTTTTGCAAAACCGCTGCGTCAAGGGCGATGGCAGGTCAGCCAACCGGTGGATGCCTGTTCAAAAAAAAAAAAGATTGAAGGCTATGAGGGCTGAAAGGAAAAAAAAAAAACACAGAAGCAAACCCATGAATATGGTGCCGAATGAAAACGTTGGATAACATTTTTTAAAATGACGACCGAGGTTGGCTTTTTTTCATGGTGTGCTGCTGTATTCAATATTGTCTGCTTTGTGGCTCCCTGTTGTCAAGGATAAATAAAGATGGGCAAGGGCCTTGATATTTACAGCTTGGTAGTGCTAGCCAGCCAACTTCCAAAAGACATTGACTAAAAAAAAGATCTTTTTTGCAACCCACATTTTCTGGTCCAACACACTGCAATTGGAAAAATACTCATTCTGATAATTAGTGTAGTTCACTTTGCAGTCAGCCTGAGCCACAGGTAAACTGTCGGTGGGTGAGGAGGATAATGTAGGGAAGGCAGAGTGAGATTTAGAGGAGAGCCAGGAAGAAAAGGTGGATTTGATTTTTTCGCCTCTCTATTTTATGTATGCTTGAAACAGCAATCCATACTTTGAGCAAAGTTCAGCGCTGTTGGCTCATTGGCTGTCACATTAAATGCAGCAGTCACGGCAAGAGAAGGAAGGCCTTGGGCCGTCTCCACTCACACCTCTGTTGTTCTTGTTTGACATTCCTGTTAATTACAAGCATAGAAGGGACTTTTTGCCACGTAGGGCCACATCATTAAGTCAACAGCAGCACAAATGACACTGTCAAAGGAACTCATTAGCGGCAGATGTATCGATGGTGCCGGCCGGCCCGCCAGCCTGAGGGTATTCCCAATTTCCACACTGTCAAATGCAACCGAGATTTCTTCCAAATGTAACTTTGCGGACGAGCGCTCACCGTTGAACGCGAGACGGAGGAGCAAAGATCCCGTGTCTCGGTGGGCAATTAAAGTATCTCACTCCGGCCACTGAGCCGTCGTTCTTCCCACTGGGTGTGTCCAGCGCGATGCCCAACCAATGGCCTGGAAGGAAGAAGATCATGAACAAGAGTCCTGGAATTTCAAATAGATTCTTTTTCTTTTCTTCTTTGTCTGACAAGGGAGAGAGACATTTTTGACGAGCAATGTTGTGAATAATATAAAGGAAAGCTAAAAGTGCGTCTATCGTGGCAATGAGAAAATAAGGAACCTAACGCAAGCTCTGAGAACAACCCAACATTTGCTTTTTACATGAAAGAAACTTGATGTTTACCCTGGGACAGTCAGGCATCTTTAGTCTGTTAGGGTTTAAAGCTAGGCTTAGGATTTCAAACTAGGGTTAGGGCTTCAAAGTACAAAGAAAAAAAAATCCCTTTTTAAAATTTGAGAATAGGAACATCTGTCTATAGGTGCCCTGTGGCTAGTATTGTGCGCCAACTCCAATCGATTCATCCAAATGTGTTTTGTGTCCTGTTGTTACAGTCCAATCTAGAATAGTGCTCAGTGGCACACGCAGTTTATTGAACAATCCAAAACATGACTTGTTTGAAGGGGGAAAAATAAATAAAATCACAGCACAGGTCGGCAATAATGTTTTATTTCCTGAACCAGTCAATCAGAGCGCTCATAAAAAAAAAAAAAAAAAAAAAAAGGTTCACGCTCACGTTTGCACTTTGCTGTGGGGCTGGCTGGCTGGCACACATGCTAAGCACACGTGCCTGCTGTGCTGCTGGATCAAAGGAGCATTATTACTTATTCAAACACGACTCACACTCGGTTGAAACTGAAAATATTGACAATCTCTCCAGATGGGAAGCTTTCCATGAACAGCAGACTATCAAGATAAAAGATTTGTCAAGGCATGTCGCGAGCGCAGTCGCTTTAGTGTTCTTGAGCTTGACTTGGCAAATGACTCATTGTCCTATCAATTAGTCGTTTGTAGTTGCCATTCCGGAGGGAATGAACTTTGAAATAGGAAAACAGCATGTGCCAGTTGTGCATATTGCTGCTTCTTTGTGACATCCCTTTAGACACAACACAAAGATTCTAAATAAACAAACTAGAAAGGCTAAACATCATTTATTGATGGCACACACTGAATATTTCAAACAGCATTTGAATGTTTTTTTAGCTAGGTGTGGAGCCTTGGCATGATTCTCTTTTTCTTCCCTTGTTGGGCAAATGTGACAAAACGGTCTCCCAATCACTCCATATGTTAAATACAAGAAGATGAAGGTAGATTTGATCACAAACAAATGGAGAAGGGAATGGTAAATCCTGACCTGGAGCAAAGCTGGTCTTCCCGTAGAAGTGGACCACGCCGGTTCTCTGGCCAACGACCAGCACCCTGTCCCCTGGGCGCATCTCCGCCCCCCTACACACAGAGCTGCTAGCTGAAGGAGTGCGGCTTCTGTAACCTGGCAAGGAAATGGGCAGGTCAGAGAGGTCAAAGTATTGCACTGCTTATTGGATTCACAGCGATGAAACCATTCCTGCCTGCTGTAGAATTTGCAGCCATTCCGGAAGCGGAGCGGAGGCCGGGAGCAGGTGTGGCCCAGGAACTAGAAGAAATATCTTCCCGTTGTTGCCTGGCAGCAAGACGTTGCCGGTGAAGGGGATGAGGTCGAGGACGGCGTCCGTGACGAGATTCCAGCGAGGACGACGAAGAAGAGAGTGATGGAGAGAGACCACCTGCGAATCGATGACAAATAAATGAGTGAACGGAAAGGGCAACAAAAATGTCAGACGTATTCTGAAAAATGCAGAACATTTTATGTGGCAGCAACTAAGCCCGGAAATATTTCATCCGCGTTCATCAGTGCGCACGTGCTCAGAATGAATACATTTAAATACCACCCGACTGGGTTCAAATAAACTAAATGAACGTGAACGACGCTATCCACATCGTTTTAAGTGCAAGATGAATAATTCATAACAATTGTTTCTAATGAACTGGATCCATACGGGAGACACGGCACAAATAAGAAACAGCCAAGAACATGAAAACATTTGGTGACATTTGGCATTGCGTATTTTCATGCCACTGAGATTGGCTTCAGGCACTCTGCAACACGGGATTTAGCTAACCCTAAGCTAACCTTAAGCCTCCCACAACCACAGCTGAAATAGCAACAGTGTGTCGTTCCGCTGGCTCGAGGATGAGAGACTTTCACAGTGACCGGCCGGCCAGCCGGGATCAAGCTGGCAGTATTGTTAAGCTGCTAAATCGCAAAAACTCAGGTGGCACTGAGAGTCTGGACTGTAAATGTCTAACAAAAGCCCTGAGAAAGTTTGCTCATAAATTAGTCTGCTTCCTGGGGAGTAAGGAGGTGCTGACACGCACAACCTCACATTTCTTGCACGATGCCACACACTCACACACACCTTGTGATGAATTGCCGCCAAGACTATTCAGCCTGTCTATGCCCCGGTTATTAAACTCTACTTAATTGGACTATCAATCACAGCATTCCATTGGCTACTCTAAGGTCCACAATTCCAGTCACGTAAAGATCAATCAGCCACCAAAACCACTGAATATTACCCCTGTACAATAAATCTGTAAACCCCAGATGGCCCACAAAGCACAAAAACCCACTCAGATAAGTTTCAACTATATTCTAAGGTCACTGGACTATTTTACAGGCCGGGAGAGGAGAGCGCCGACCGAGCTAATGCCGCTAATCCAATTGATGCACTGTCCTGTCGGTGCCGACCTGCCTATCGACACAATCTTAATATATTGACGTCCTTTATCCTATGCAGGGTCACAGACCCCGGTTGGACAGGTGAAGGTTCCAGAGAGGACGGACATGAACAACATCCTATCCCAGATGGAGTTTATTAGGTCAGCAGACAATTGCAACTTCAGCACTGGACAGCGCTGCGCAGTGTCAAATCCAGTGCTTAGCGCACCTGCAAAGCACTTAATGAGAGGACAGCCCGTGACGACAAAAGGATCACGGGGTCCTTGTACGGCAATTACCGAAAGAACGAGAGAGACTTGTCATTCCATATCGCACGTAAGCACAGATGCCTCAGCCGTCACGGCGCGGCACACTCCAATGTGGATTTGGGATCGTTGGAAAACTCAATTCAATTTTTCAAGAAAATAGCACCTCTAAAGGTTCAACATGCTGTCATGCATGAAGTATGAAGAGACATTAGCACCTCAAACATCAACTCCACGGGCATGTTTGATTTTCCATTTGCTTTTTTGCGGCGTTATTTGTTTTTGTGATGACACTGCCGAGTACCGGTGAAGGCGAAGAGGACCCTGTGATGACAAGCGTAAAAGCAGAAATCGACGTAGCGGGAGCACTTCAAAAAAGCTATTATATGTTGACAATGATAGCAAAAGAAGTATGAACGAAAACTCATATTTTGTTGGCCCGCACGCCACTTCCTTTTAAACAATTCTTTTGTAATGATCCCTTTTACTGTATATGTCAGCGAGGCTCTGCAGCTGCAAGGAAGATTTTTTTTTTTCTCTCTCTCAAAGCAATGCAGTTAATGTGGAACAGAGGCTGATTAACAACACTCCTGTCATGTTGAGTATATCATCCTCACAATAATGGGAAGCTTGCTGCTGCTGCTGCTACTCCTGCTGCTATGTTGCTGCTACTCCTGCTATGTTGCTGTTGCCGCCGCTGCTGGTGCTGCAGTCCTTCACTTTATGTCCCAAAGCACTCAAGTGACAGCACTAAAGAGTTATTTCTTCAGCTATCAGAATATTAGCTCATCATTTATTGATCGGATTGCAGTTGCTATGAGATGTTTTTGGCGGTTGCAGTTATTTGGATTTTACATGACGCCAGGGGGTCTTCCGATAAGAAATACGCGTGCAACAAGATACTATTATTATTTACTTTCCCCTAATAAGAAGCTCTGAAACATCAAGCTTTGCGTCATCATTATTATCCCCAATACATGTTTTAGAAGAAGGAATATTTGGAAATTGCATTCAGGAACAAATTAAAGTAAAAACGACATTACAAATCTTTCCACAGCTGAGTGACAATTAATGTTGATATGTCCCATTTCTTAATGTCATGTTTTTTTTGTTTTCAAATGTGTGCAGGTTTTGAGTCCACTTGTGAGTTTGTTCGACTCGAACGAAAAAGCTAACCGTCTGACAATTGTTTATCTTTGCTCGACCTAGTCAATCAAGATTATTGATCGAAATCCATACAAACAAGTCTGACGAGATTCATTTGGACATCCGCTGTAGGACAGCAAAAGGCTCGAGAGAACGGAGCATCAATCCGTTGACAGGGAGATAATGCGCCTTAACTTACATACCTAAACGTGTGTTACTCTTGGGAGGAACGGCGGCGGACAGTTCTATGTGCCGATGGCGTGCCAGTGTCGACACCTTATTGCCACTTGTAAATCTTTCCAAAGCTTTGCTGATCTTGGAGAGAGGAGCAAATACTCCTGTTGACAAAAAAGGAGGAACATAAAAATCAATGACTAGTAGTACTTTGTCTTGTTAATGAACGACGAGACTGATTGACTCATTGAAGACAAGAAGAGCCTTGCAAAAAGCGACTCCAAATCATGAAATGATGGCAAGTACAAGAAGGAAGTGATGTTGTGCTTTGACCTACCATGTTTGAGCTGACAGGTAAAATACTGAACGCCTGCTACAGAGCCATCGTTTTTGCCCTCGGGTTTGTCGAGCACGACTCCGGCCCAGAGACCGCCGGAGAACTCTGTGTTGCCGCAAAATTGCAGGGTTCCAACCTTGAATGGTAAAAAAAACAAAAAGAAAAGTCATTTATAAAGCTCACCGCAGCCAACAAACTGCTCCATATAAAAGAGCATAACGTGCAAAAGCATTGAAAGAAAAAAACAAAGATGGTTACTTTGAAGAGGAGCAAATGTACATCCTCATCTTGTGGGTGGGTGGGTCATACACAATTTGATTTCAACAAATGGCTTAGCTCTCACTTTGATCACAATGCTATTTTAACTTGAGAACCCGAACATTGTTAATAGAGGCAAAGCCAATTTAGAGGATTTTGTTTTTTCCACAGAGTCAAGACGGAGATTGGTTCATTCATTTGCAAATTAGTTTGAATAGAGGCCAAAGTTGGGTCAAGGCAGGCCTAGAACAGCGGCTGATCCAATTCTACCTTCTTCCAATTCCTTCTACTGCCCCTGGGTGCAATAAGGTGGAGATGAGATAAGAGTAAAGAAGTGAAAAAAGATATGGCCCAGAAAGAAAACAAACTGTTAGTGATCCCAGGCTGCTTTTATTCTCAGAACAGCCAATCTAACAACGGCTCACTGTTTTGAAGAAAGGAGTAGAAGTAGTACTTTGGTATTGTGAGAAACAAACAATTATTTCATACCAAATAAGCAATCTGGTCCATTTTTTAGCGAAATGTTTGAAATTTCTAAATAAACTAAACCAAAATATTGAATTATGACTTACCATGATTCAACTACTCTTTGGGGCACAGCATTTTATTTCAGCCATGACTCAGTCACTAAAAGTAGGAAATGTTTGTTTTCTTTGCACCTCACTGGAGTGAACGCACAGACACACACAGACACACACACACACACACAGACACACACAAACCTTGCGTCCGGCTATCACCACACGGTCACCGAGTGCGATTCCGAGAGAGGCGAGCTTTAGCCTGGCTTTTTCAGAAAGAGCGGGAGGGGTCTGCACTTGCGACGCTAAAGGCAACAAGGTGGGCTGCGGCAAAGCCTCTCGCAGTAAACGCCGCAACTCTTTGGCCAGGGCGGCGGCATCTGCCATCTCTGGGGGCATGTTGAAGGGATCAGGAACAACATCGGCTGGGTACTGGCCTTTATCGTCCTGTAATAACACACCGCAAAAATGGAATTATTACAGAAAATGGTCAAGCACACACATCATTTTGTGTATTAAGAAAAATCTGGATCATCTCGTTGTTGAATTTGGATTATGTCAGAGAAGTATAGTGCTTTGGTGACACCCAGTGGACAGTTGCTGCCTGGTTGAGGATCATATACCTCAGTGTTAGATACATAAAAAGCCTGCAAAGAACGCTTAAGGGACTCCCAGACTGTTAAAAAAAATGTTGTAGTCTGATAAAACTGCAGGAACTTGGCCTCAATTCAAGCGTGTGGCGGAAATCAGACACGACTTAACGCCTCATGCTGGGAGTCTCGGCTAAAGCACAGGAATAAAATGGGGGGAAAAAAATAAAAACTCGTGACTTACCTTGTCAAGAACCTCAAACTGGGTCGACGATTCACTTTCCCGTAAAGCTCTCAGCATAACAATGAAGTGAAGTGAAAACTACCAAAAAGACTCAAGGCAGTATAAGCCGGAGGGAAAAGGTGCTCAATTCGCCTCCATTCCAAAACGACGCAAAAGGTGCTTTAGTCTGTGTGTGCCCTGCAATTGCTCAAGCATAGAGGATATGCACTATATAAACGGATGGACGTCTTTGTCATGAAGCCGCAAATTCATGTTGGGGCGGACTATTTCATCAAACAGCAGCAAATCAAAAAATGAATACTGCTTTTCCCATTTCCACAGGCCACGGTATTGAATGAATGATGACTGTTGCATAAAAAAAATAAAATAAAAAAAAAAGTCGATTTTAAGAAGAAGAGATGTGGCTTACTTTGAAAGCAGGATTGGCTCCCAGCTCCAAAAGACACGAGACGGCTGATGTGCACAAATTGGACGCGGCAATGTGCAGGGCGGTGCCAAAGTCAAAGTCACTACAGGTCGCATCCATGTCTTAGGAAAACAGAAATGAGAAGAACTTTGGATGATTTTTTTTTTTTACAGTATCTTTCTGGTTCCTCTACTCATCCATATTTCATATTAGGTACTAAAATTATTTTAAGTCGCCACTAATTCAAGCAGTGAAATGAAACTCGGTTGTGGCTAGATCACTGACTGACTTAGTTTAAAATTGCTGCTTACAAAGTTGGAAAAGAAATTGCTAATTTCTTTTAAATATGAATATTGGAAATAGTAGATATCAATAAAGCTGCAGTCCTTTCCAAATCTGAAGCATTAAATAGGTTATTGTCAATAAGAAAAGCTGAGTGCACAATGTTGGCTTTTCTATTGGTGAGTCACGCTTCAACAAAACGGTGGGTGGTAAATCTCCCTGGCATCCGGAAAGGAAACAACCTGTCAGCCTGCCTCGGGGCAGCTGTGGCTTACCACCACCACCACACTGTGAAGGCGAGTACCATTGTGAAGCGTCTTTGAGCGCGGCTATACTTCTAGGGCAAGCCTCGGCTTACCTCCAGGCTGAGAGGCCTGCGCGACCACGCCAATAAGCTGGGGCACATCAAAGTAGGCAGCGTAATGCAAGGCCCTCATGTTTGTCCAGCGGGAGCGGAGGTTTGGATCGGCTCCCAGCGCCAGTAGGTGGCGGGCAAAACCAGCCGCTCTATCTGCATCACCTAAACAACAAAACAATGACAGAACTCAAACATGCGTGACAAAAAGCCACTCTACATTTGTCAATACTAACCAATGCCCGGGGCCCCCGCTTTGCAGCAATAGTGCAGAAGGCTCATGTCTGTCAGACCGTCTCGATCATTTACGC
The DNA here is from genome assembly GCF_059516105.1 of Syngnathus floridae. Lineage (NCBI taxonomy): Eukaryota > Metazoa > Chordata > Actinopteri > Syngnathiformes > Syngnathidae > Syngnathus > Syngnathus floridae. The sequence goes on along the minus strand of NC_142428.1, from coordinate 942,376 downwards.
CACAACCTCTGTTAAGGATCTGTGCAAAATAAATAAATAAATAAACATACAGTCAGACAGTAGTGGAAAAAAATGTGTCCATTGATTCCAGGTGGTGCAATGGGGGGAAAAAAGGCTGACAACATCACCTCATTGCCAATCAGATCAATGTTCTTCTGAACCTGGGGAACCCATTGCCTAAGGACAGCAAAGAGTTCCGGTATGGTGGTGCTGGGCTCTTGCAGAACCTCCCTGCACTGCTGCTCGCTGGGGTCAAAGAAGGAGAATTCTGACAATGCACAAACGCAGACAATAATCAGGAGCAATTCCCTTGCAGATGCAAACCGCCAATTTTGTATCTAGGCAGTAACGTTAAATTCCATCCGGGTACATCCACATTATAGTATTTTGAGATTATAACACTAAATCTGGGAATACATTTGGATTTTACATAGCATGTGAAATAATATGAATTAATATACATTGCAAAAGCTTATGGTGAGTGTGTGCATTCACGCATGTCCTCACCACAGTGGTCAGGCATTGGTGCAGAGGCCACCTGGTGGATGACCGGCCGCTGATGGGGAGAAATTGGAGTAAAGCAGTCCAGGGAAGCATCTTCCTCCACAGGCTCTAAAACATCCTCCTTTGTCATCTCCTTCACAGGCCCAGTGGCTAGGACAATTCAATAAGACCTATTCTTAGAACCTAAATGGGTCTAATCTCAAGAAAGCAAAGACATTACCAGTGGGACAGTAGCAGATGATAATACGGTGCCTTCAGAATAACATTGCGACTTCCGGGTTTATATTTTAACAGTACACAGAAATTGACAGAATAACGAAGAGCCCACTGAAATGTTGCATTGAAAGGGCTGCCAAGACAAACAACACAACCAGCAACATGAGACGTCCACCTCAGATTAAACGCCACTAATCCTCTGACAATCTGCTCAATCTACAACCTGCTCTTTTCAAAATTTCAGGTGTCTCCACTAGTGACGGTCCATGTCTCGACTGTTACTCTCACTTCCCCCCTGTACTGTGACCCTGCTGCCTATTAATGCCAAAGGTCAACTGCAATGAGGCTGTGCAGTGGGACCGGCTTAATCATGCATGGACAAAGGTGGCGATGGCATTACAAGAGCAGAACACACTTTAGATACAACAAATGTCTCTTTCTGGACACTTACACCAGGTGTACCTGGGCATCACTTCTTAATAATATCTTTGAGAAAAGAAACATTAAAATTAACAGCAGGTGCAACCCCGGGATTCTCGACTCTGGGGCATTGTACGATGTCAAAACCTTTTTGTTTTTCATGCAGCAAGACTGGCTTCTCATTTGCCATCCTGACATGTTTTCACCTGATCAAACATTGAGACTAGTGCAGCTCCACCAAACTCTAGACTTTTCTTAATTTCCTCACATACAGTCCATTTAGCTGCAAATCCAAATCCATTCATTATATTTACAGCCCCGACGTAAGCCGACGTTTATTTCCACATTTTCCAGTCAAATGTTTGTCATGTGTCCTGTCAAACGTCACACGTGTGACATGTTAGCGGATGCTGCACGTAAACATAAGCGGGCTAGCATGATGTCCGTTATGCATGATGCCATATGATGCTGCATCTTCTCTAACATTATTCAAATACTAGTCAATAATAACATATGGCAAATCGATTTAAAAAATAACTAAATAAGCGACTAGAACTGCATCGATTTTGCACCTGATGTAAAGTCGAGCTGTCATATCGAGCCAATCGTTCAAAAACTTCTAAATAGACACACAGACAACAAAAGAGTGACTCCATACTATAGGGGGAAAAAAAATAGGTCGTGAAAAATCTTTCATTTTACCTTGAAACGGTGGCTTCGCTCATATGAAATCTCTAGCACGGGAAATCACGTCACACCCCATCAATATGCCATACATAATAGGAAACATCCGGGTTTTGGTGATAAGCTTCAAAATAAGAGTACAATTTCGACTTCAAATTGTTTAATACAGGATGTACTGCTATATCCTCACAACGGTCGCTGCTGTGCCGGATTACTTTCATTTTAAATCATTAATCTCTCTTTAAACTTTGAATAAAGCCATTTTGTTCAACTTTTATTGCTGAAAAATTTTCAGTGATAAAAGTTGAACAAAATGGCTTCATTTTTCAGTGAAAATCCAATGGAAAAATGACACATATCAAAAATGTACTTTGTGCACAGAGTTTCACTAAATGTCATCAGCATTTTTCTGAGTCCAGGGGGCTTTCCACAGCAGCTGACCTGACCTCAACCTCATTGAGAAACTCGGAGCGTCAAGCGATGATGACATCTGAGGTGATGGGAAATAGTTCACATTAAAACAGCAAATCTGAGCGGCAATTCTGACATCATGTGAAGAATTTTAAACAAAAACTCTCCACAAATTTACAAGTTCAAAGGACTTTTACTTCAAGGATAGTTCCCTGAAATATATCTTGTCGTTTTTGTCATTTTTTAGGGGGTCCTTTCAACACATACAAGTAATACCAATATAGGCCTGCAAATTCCAATTAACATACAATCATTTGAATAAAGAATATATTAATATGCAATTATTATGCATCCGTCCGTTTTGCTTTCTAATTTAACGTTACCGTGATAGACTCATTTATTGAATAGTTTCTAAACAAAAAGGTACGAGTGCTTTCGCTGTTTCCCATGGAAACGTAAACACAGGCAGTGATTTGATCCGCTGGTCATCTGACCTGAAATTACAGAGGGCCTACATACCTACCTCCAGTGGGGCAGACTGCTCTAAATAAATCATTTATTGCTACGCTTGCACAAAATGGACTTCAACAATCTTAGACGCGCTTCATCTGCTGGCTACCGGCTACCGCAACGAGGTCGAGGAAGCAGGCCGATAGCAAAGCAAGCACCCGCGGCCAAAAGTCTGCAGAGAGGAGAAGACACGACGCACTCGACGCGAGATGCAGACGCGAGTGATCCGGTCCAACGAGATCAAGCGTGGAAAGAAATGGTGTGGAGAGAAAGGAGAGCAGTGCTGGAATGGTGAGTTCACTTTCATCTTGCCATTATCGAGCCATGCTTGACATCAGCCATACATTTACAGGGACAAGAATTGGCGTTTCCTGCGGAATTATGATCAGATGGTAAGTGGGTTCATTGTAACACCCAACAAAGTTGTAACACAATCATGTTTGTTGACATTGTTCATTCTGACAGGTGTGAAAAGAAGTGAACCTGTAAGGGTTAGGTTAATACTGTTGCGGTGTTTTTCCCATGGAATTGTATTTTTGCTGCATGGTTATAGGGCGAGCTAAAGACAGAAGAACCTCCACCTGACAATTCATCGCTCTTCTCGGATTGTGCCCCCAACACAACTAACCAAATATTTGGAAAACGATTATCGACGCCACTGGGACGTGAAGTGATGAGACTAGACCGACTTTTATCCTGGTCTGCAGGGCATCACAAATGCAAACAGGATCCAGAGATGATGTCATGCTAGATAAGTCACTTCATATTTGCTCCTCTTGATGCATGACTTGAACAAGTTGGGCTATTATGATCCTCACAAACAGTTGTGTTTTGCTAGCTTTTCAACTCGCCATAACTGCATAAGCTTTATTGGTCCTCAGAATGTAACTTACGTACATAGTTACAAACAATTGAATCACATAGATTATTGTTGTCGTTTTTGCTCAAATTGATGCCACACAGCTCCTCCTTCTCCATGTGTGCCAAATGTTGTTCTAGGCTTTGGCATGTCTTAAGAAATCCAGAGTTTCAAATAATGATGATTGTTAGTATAGTAACAAAAGATCGTTTCAGACACTTGTGTTTGTGTTTATCCCAGTGCATTACAATTGTCTATTGTCACGCGTTAGCAATGCATGCCTCATTTCTTTTGTGACATTAATTTGGCATGGCCTATATTAATAATATAATACAGTTCGTATTATGATTCATCAACTTTTAAATATGAAGTATGCGGATGTCAGCGCGTGATTGCGAGAGGAATTCAATTTGCATAAAAGAAGCTAGAGGAGTTTGTCTTCAAAATAAAAGTATTTCACCCAAGTTCAGTCAGAATGCTAATGTAATAAACCGTACTGTATTTTATTTTGAAATGTTGTAAAGGAAATGACGCTTCCGAGAGAGTGAAAGCGCATCTACCAGTCCGTGGCATCCCAAGCGGTTTCTGGTTGATGCTTTATGCAGGTCAGATTTAGGAATTTCCCAATTGCAACCATTAAACAAAATGCAATCTGAAACTTTGCTACACTTCGCCAATTTTTCTACATTATTGGTGTGCATGGTGCTGAAGTTCCCACAGATCTTTGTACTGTTGCGAGCCAAGTCCACAACTGGAATCAGCCTCAAAAGTCTTGTGCTCGAACTTATCGGGTAAGTCACGATAGTGAGTAATCATAGAAATGTGGTTTTTACATGCCATTATGTTATGCGCATATTTGTGCAGAGTCTGATGTTGTAAACTAAAGCGGTGCTCGCTTTTATTTTGAAACAGCGCTTGTTTTGCGAGATGCTTTTAATCAGACTTAACATTGCACGCAACAGCGCATCTGTTTTCCTCACCGCGTAGGTATCCTCAATAAGGACTGGGCGAGATGCGGGCTATACCCTAGATTGGTCGACAGACAACCGCAGGGCTCATACACAAACAGACATTCACATTCACATTCTTTTCAAATTTGAGATTGCAAAGAGGAGCCAAAGCTCATCATCCCACTGTTTTATGATGAAGATTTAAAATTGCAATAAATGACTGCCGTAAATGAAAAGCTTTCAGATCTATCCCCAAATTATGACAACACAGTTTTAGTCATAGTCACAGTAAATATTTGCTTGCAAAATATTTGACTAAAACGGTGTAAGGAAGAACCGCTGGCAGTAACCGAGTGTGCCTTCAAATGCTGCATGACAACATTTTCTTTCCCTCTAATGGCACATCATGTTGACACAAGGCATCTATTTGAGTTGTGCCTGCATGCTAGCTTGTAATTATTTGGAGGGTGTTTAAACAATATTTGAGTAAACGTAGCAGTAATGCCATCATTACAGTATGTATGGTAAATGTTTTAGGAAAAGCAAACGCCCGTAACTGAGAGGGCCTATTTATGCTGCTTAATGGCATCTTTTAATGTTGCGCACCATCAATAGGTGCTAGTTTCAAGTGTGGGCTTGAGTGAGCCATGCTTCATTTCTTTTAGTTCCAAAGGCTTCTTTGAAAGGGGAAGTAAGAGCCTGCTTTCACTTTGCACACTGCAGAGTCGACATTTAACATTGCACAGAGTTAAAAGTGCTGCCAACCTGACCGACGAGCGTGACATTTTACACTTACAATAGTTTGTTGTTTACCATTGATCGATGCCTGCATACACATCAGCACGCACGTTGCTGCTCGCTTAAGTTGACCTTGTACAAATCCATTCATGTGGCTATTTGTTCTCATTTTGCCTGCTTCTCTCATCAAGTAGCATCCTTTGATTTGTCATCTACTTCACAGCTACATTGTATTTATTACATACGCCATGTATTATGACTACCCATCTCCAACATACCTGGAATATCCTATTCTCATTGCGCAAGGTGAGGCCACATTTTTTCGGTCAGTTGAAGTCTGTTGTGTTATGATTTGTCAAGAAGATTGTGTGTTTTGTCTGCTCAGATGCGGTTCTTCTGCTCCTGATTTTATTCTACAGTGGCCGGCTGCAGGACAGCCTGGCGTACGGCGTTATGTATCCTTCTGCCACAGTATATTTTGGAATTGTTGACATTTGCCTTAACGTCACACGTTCAGCTTTGTCGTGGGTTGGCGGCTCCTCACCGTGGAAAAATGGATCATCGATTTTGCAATGGTAATTCTGGAAGGACGCCTGAGATATTGTCTATTTTCACACATTGTTAATGAGGTATATTGTTGACCTACTTTCTTTTCTCAGAGCCTCTGCACGCTCATTAGCGCAGCCAGTAAGTTTGCCCAACTGCAGTGTCTGTGGAGGTCAAAGGACTCTGGACAGGTGAGCGCCCTCACCTGGGCGCTAGCCACCTACACATGCGCAAGTAAGGCAAAATCAATAGAGGGAGATTTTCCTTTTGAATGACATTTACTAAACGAGCTCATGATTGATTGAATATTAGATGGCAAAAAACAAATCCCTGTGCATCTCTTTTCAGCTCGGATTTACACCACCATAGCGACAACTGGAGACATGCAGGGTAAATCAACTTAGATCATGGCTCTTGATCAAATAAATAGATTTCAAAAATTGCTGATCTGACTTACACCATCTCTGTTTCTGAGCGCAGTTCTGGTTCGCTTCATGGTCATGACCTTGCTGAACCTGTGGGTGCTTCTCAGCGTGCTCCATTACCGAAGGACCAGCCGCAGCTCCATCAAAGCAGACTAAGCACTTTGGAGAGCAAGATCAAGTCTGGCAACGGGTTACAACTGTTAATAGCTTTTCTACCTGTACAATGTGCTTTTAACTCCCTTTGTTATTATTTTTCAAGAACATTCCAATGGGCAGAAAAAAAGAAAAGATGTTTTATTACTCTGTAAATAGTTTTGTAGTGGGAAAGGACAAACATGACTTTCCAGCTCAGGACAAATGACAGTTTTTAATGTGCGTTAAGTTCTTTTCCAAACTCCATTTAAATAAACCTGAACTTTTACTGCCTTGCCTCGCAAAGCTTCTTGTTCACCGCCACATTAGGAAATTCAACATTTACAAAGATAACATAGCTTATTTTTTTTACAGCCAGAGGGGTTTTCTCCTATGTTAATTTATTTTATTTTGTTGGACTGTTCTTGTTCAAATACATCCTTTGTACGATGCAGTGCAGTTTAGCATCGGTGTAATACATGTAGTATGTAATCACATTAATAAGTCGGGGTAGTCTTGTCTTTCAGGTGTATCTAATGTGGTCGGTGGGTGTATACTGTAATACCAATATCACAATGTTTTGTACAGTCAACATCAAAATGATCAAATATCAGTATTGTACCTACCTTGGTACTTTTGCAGCCAAGAAGATGTGAATGGGTCATCTCCTAACCTGAGATCCTGCAACCAATGAAAACATTCCATACGTTAGTCTTTTGCCAGTTTGATATCAGACTTGAGTTATTGTGTTAGATGTACCAGATGAGCTTGTTTTTCCCAGTTTCTTGAACAGTTATATTTTTCTTGCAAAAGAGCAACTATTGCACATTTAAAGGATCATGAATTTCATTAGTATCTTTGGTGAAGTTTATACAATTAGTTATTTCTATTGTATCTACATATTTGTTTTCTGTACGATCTTAGGGAAAAGTTAGGTAAGACAAGAGAAGTCTTCATTTTGTTTTCAACCATGTGAAAGTGGCTGTTTGCCTGTATGTGGTTTTTTGTTTGGTTCTTTACAAATATTTTTTTCCCCCCATTTTCAAAATAAAGACAACCGATCAGCAGCGACCAGTGTCGTGAATAAGTGTGGCGTTGGCCACCGCACCCAAGAGTTAATCTGAGCAAATACAAAGGATAACTAAGAGCCGGAGGGCACATCCACATCTTTATTGTTGAAGTGGTTATTATAGAGAATTGTTTGGTAGCCAACATGCAGTCTGGATGTGAAGCCCTTAAATATAAAGTGGACGCAGTTGTATAAATATGTGCACTGTATGACATGTCAAATATAGACGGTGTATATTTCTATGTATAAAACATGCTTGATGGTTAAAGGAGACGGCGCACACACAAATACACTCCGTGTCGCTCCACTTGCTATAAAAGCCACATCCACACGCAACTATGTGCCCAAACTCTAACATTACTTTTAATACAAAAATATCACAGGAATTACCTTGGAAGAAAAACTCAATGCAAATAGTGCCCGCTCAGTACGTTGACTGGATTTTGCTTTTTGTTACAATGACCTCGGTTTCATACATTTGAAATGTGTGGCAGCGTGTGTCTGTGTGTGTATGAAAAGAAGCGGACATGCAAGGTCATTCTGTGGCTTTGTCATTAACAAAGCACTTCGGTCAAGTAAGTTTGGATCCAAGGAATACAATGCTTGTGTCTTGTCTCTGGAGCATCCCAGTTTTTACATTCAAACAACAGCAGGTGCTGAGCTTGGATCAGAAAAGCAGAGAGGCTTAGGTTGGGTTGGGTTGGGTTAGGTTGGGTTGGGTTAGGTTAGGCCATCCCTTCCCTTTCATTCAGTAAACAAACCGACAGTGCAGAGTGCTGGGATTGGATTTCTGTTGGTGTGGGACACAGGAGATGGCAATAAGCAGCACTTTGGTTGCTTCTTCAAGTTTGTGTGAGCGCCGTGGACGCGCCTGAAAGCTACGCGGAATGTTGAATGCTGCTGAGCTGCACCAACAAGCAACGGGATTTTCATTCTCCTTCCGTGTCGTTTTCCCCACACAAACCCCTTTGTTATACTGACAACAATAACACCCAAAAGTATTTTGGCCACAGTCCACAAATGAAGATGAGGGTCCTTCAATTAAGCGTCGCGGTACGCGCAGTGCATCTGGTGGCGCGGGAGCCACAAATGCCCCGAGACGCACTAAAAAGTCTGCGTCCAACGCTCCCGTGTTCAGTGGAGGGCTGCCGAATGAATTCTCGTACAGTCATTTCGAAGATGAGCTGCTGGAAGTCAAGCGGGGCGGTTCAGTGTGCTGATTGGCCAGCCGAGGTGGCGATAAAGTCTTCATTTAAACAAGGAACGTCTTCAAGATGCACCCAGAGGTTAGCTGGAGGAGACAAAAAAATGGACACGTTTTAAAAACTAGCTTTGAAGAGTCATCCCCTCAGAAAGCACTTCAAGCTGACACGTGCAAAGTGCATGTTGCCCACCACCAGCACCAGCACCAGCACACCATGAGCCAAACACAAACACTGGAGGAATCATCTTGTACCATAGTCCACTGCTGGAGTCTTCGCGCATCAATTTGAAGCCATTTGATCTAGTGAATGAAACATTTTTAATGAGGCAAACGACGTTTGCCAACACGCTCAATTGAGCTGAGGGGAAAAAAACGTCCTAAATGTAGAAAACGTTCTGACAAAACAATTTGAAAGCACAGATGTGGTGAGTGCTACTTTACTACCTGCTCTTGCTGATGGGGAGCTGTCGACTGGGTCTCCTCAAGGACTGACTGGGCTGGACTTTCATGGAAGCGCGCGGTGAGGAGCGGGAAAGGCTCTCCGGGGGCGGCGGCTTCTTGGGAATCTTCTTTACCAGGCGACTCACCCACTTCTGCTGCTCCTCCTGAGACACGGCGAGCAGCAGCAGGTTCTTGGCCGTCGACACGTCATAGTTGACTGAAACGACAAGGTGGTCATTTCATTTTGAAGACACCTGAAAAATGAACTTTACCTTTGCAAGGAGCGATGATCTCCTCCTTTTTGTCCATATGATCCTTGTGGCACTTGATGTGGCAGCGGCGACATTCCAAAGCAGGTGGCGGCTTGAACATGTTCCATAGTGGTTTGGTGCACGCCTCGCAGTTGGTGGGGAAGTGGTACAGGGTGGGAATGAACTCGTGGCCTTTGTGACAGATGTAGCTGGACTTTTCGCCGATTGGCAGAGGCTCCACGGGAAATTCGGGCTCCTTTTTGCTCTCCCCTTCATTGGCATAAAGAATCTGGAGAGAAGAAAGGAACCATTCAAAGTGTGTCTTTCAAGGGCACCTGTTTCGTCTGTCTTATGATTTCATTTGGAATTTTACAGCATAGCGTAGATAGAGGTACAAACAATTGCAAACCTGAAATATTCTTGGAATTTCTTTGGCATCGGCTCGGTACACGTCCGTTTGAGTGACAGGCCTCACGTGGAAGAGTTTGCTATGAGGAAGAAGAAGAAAAAAAAAAACATGTGACACAAGCCCCCTCTCATAAAAGAAATTTCTGGTGTATTTGCCAAACAATTGATTCTCCCTGCAGTGCCGTACTTACTCGATATCAAGCACCATATAAGGGATGGACTGCTCTTTGTCTTGTTCGCTCTTGTAGAAGAGAATCTTCTTGCTGCTCACGACAACATACTACAGCAAGTCGGGAGAACATGGTCAAAACAAAACAAAGAGATAGATATCAAGACATTCCCTTATCCGTTTGAATGGTTTACCTTTTTTTCCCATCCAAACTTCTTGGTGTTGTTCCGCACAGGGAGGGATAGCCACCCTTCAAGCCTTGTTTCTAAGGGAAAAAGATTGGAATGCTATTTGGTCAAATGTGCCTTATGAGGCAACAGGGATGCCATGCTGCCTTCTACTTTTACCCGTCAAGGGGTCATCGGTGTCAAAGTCCGGTCCGCTACAGACGCTGGCCGACTCAATGGACTGAACGCTGAGCGACTGAAGGAGATTCCTCAGCTGCTCGATGTCGCTGTCTTTACTGTCCAGGGCCATCTGAAGCTCAATTCGCATCTGACTCTCATCTGCCAATTGCTACCAATAAAAAGGAAACGGCACCCACCGATCAAATACACTGCTGGAAGTTATATATGAATAGACCGGTACTGGGTGGGGAGCGCCGGACTCACCGCCTGCATTTCGTTGATCTCTCGTTGGTATTTGATGATGGTACTGTTGAGTTTTTCCTTCTCCGATCTCAGCTCCAACTGCAGCTTTCGGTTCTCTTTCTCCTTTCGGCGCATATCTGTGTCATTGCCACGGCGACTACTTCCACCACGCACCTCCTTCCTGTTCATGATCTCTGCCAGCTTGTTGACGGCCTGTAAATGGACATTTGTTTTTGTTTTGTTTTTTCAATCTAACTCCTGGAATGTAACAAGCAAACACAGATTTGCACAGCTGTGGATGGACATGGTTTACATCCCCAACCTGAGTTTTGAGTGTCCTCTCAGACTGCAGCTGCTTCTCAAACGTGTGCTTCATCTGATTGATCTGCTGCTCCCAATCATTTGACTTCTCCGTTTCTAGATTAAAAACAAAAAAAACAATGACAACTTGTTTTGGCAGGATTGCAAGGTCAACATTTTGATACCTTCTAGGGCCTCCTTCATTTTGTTGTTGAGCTCTTCCTTTTCATTGGCCAAGTTGGCGACATCACTGGTCAGGGTCCTATTGGCTTCTTCCAACTGTAACATCCACATGGTTTGTTATATAGTAAGCGATAGACAAAACCAAGTCACATCGTTTACCGAATTGATGGTGACGTCCTTGTCCGACAACTCCTGACGATGGCGGGCCATCATCTCTTTCAGCTCCAGCTCCTTCATGATTTTTTCCTTCTCCAGATCAGAGTATTGTTCCTCAGCGATGGAGCGAGCCAGCTGCTCTGAGTCAGCCTTAGTCAGTGTGATTTCCAGCTGGGCGGCCAGAGAATCTCTGAAAATGAAAGACTAATCATCAGCCATCCACAAACGTACCATAGAAATACTTTTTGACCATTTATCCAGCCACCTATAATCACTTCCTTTCGTATCTCCTTTCCTTTATATGGACTGAGTAGACTCATGACTCATGCTCTACCACTAGAGGCTGCTGTTATCAATAGATTGTCACAAAGTTCAGGCTGCAGAAAAAGTCTGGATGCCAGAGATATTTGCCATTTTGCTTGTCAGGCTTACAGAAAAAGAAAAAAAAATGTTTTTGAAAAGTTTAAACACCTCTCTTCCTGTGCTTCCTGAAGAGACTGCTGCACTTCTTTCAAGAGTTTGTTCCTCTCATCACATTCTTCTTTTAGTTCACGAACTTGGGTCTTGTACAAAGTCTGGAAAACAAAACGCAAGGACGAGTAAATGAGTGCTGTACTACATACAACGCATTGCCTTCATATGTTTTTGTTTTTTTCAAGAGGTATAAACTGACAGAAAAATACTGTTCAGCTTCTAACTGGTCTTGTAGTTCCTTCATTTGCCCGTCTGTGTCTTGTCTTTCTCTGTAAACAAAAGAGTGACATTATGTATCCTTATACCTGTCAAAGTATAAAATGTGCATCAATAAAAAATGGACAGACTTGCGCAGCTCCTGATTCTGTTTTTCCAAGCTGCGTTTAATGTCCAGTAGGTGATTTGTTTCTTGCTTGAGCTGCTTTTCGGATGTTCGCAGGGAGTTGAGTTGTTGGTTCTGGGCCTTGAGGTCATTTTGAGTCAGGTTACGTTTCTGGGTTTCCTGCTCAATCTTCAGCGTTAGATTCTTCACCTGTAGGCGTGGACAGCAGAAAAAACAACAACAACGTTGATTTCCATCCAGGCCATAATTAACATCCGAGCAGTAAATACAAGTCAATACGGTCGGTCGGTCGGTCACTCACTTCCTCCGTGAGGTGGTCTTTGTGTCTGCGCAGCTCATCTAGCTTCTGGAGAGCTTGTTTATAGTCACAGTCCATCATACTGCTATGTTTTTCCTGTTCGAGTATCCTGTTCTCCAGCCGCAGTTTGGCAGCTCGTTCCTCTGCCAGCTTCTGCTCCATCTCTGGATTGTGTCATGGAGAGGACATTAAGAGATAGTCAGGGACATTTCACAATGCTTAAATGTTTTGAAAACTTCCTATTACATTTTAGCACGCGAAGTGAATCTTACCCTTGGTGGACTCTGATTTTGCACCCTCGATGGTGACTTTTATCTTGTTCTTGTCTGCCAGCAGAGCCCTGGTGGCTTTATGCGAGCCCTGCTCCTGCTCCAGCTCCTGCTGCAAGACCTTGAGTTTGTAGGTCCAATCGATCTCTTTGTTGCTCTTCTCCTGTGTACGAGCAAAAAGGTTTTTGAACACACATGCCAAAGGTCGGTCGGGATGCCAAAATGACCCAATCTTGGCAGGCCACAAGTCCGCAAGTGAATCTAGATAGAAACAGTGGTGCAGTGTCTAGTTGGATGACGACGTGAACCTTGTGCAAGTCAGTGAGCTTCTCTTGAAGATGCCTCTTCTCAGTCTCCATTTTGGAGAGCGCTCGTTTCTGCTGCTGTAGCTCCTCCTCAAGGCCGGAGACCCGCCCTGCGCCACAGATAAGGCCGGTTCAGATTTCAGCCAACACACACTCCCTAACCCGCCCGGATGGATACGCGAGGTCAAATTGTTGCATTCGTCTTCCGCACCCATCAAGTCACTGATGGTCTCCGAGCCTTGGCTGTGCTCCCTTCGCTCTGCTTCCAGGGCGGCCTGCAGACTGATGCATTCCTTCTCCAAGCTGAGCTTGCTGCGCTCCAGCAGACAACATTTGTCCTGCAGCTCTCGCGTGTTCACCTCCAGCTGCTGCAGCTGTTTGCTGTTCTCCGTCTGGTTTTTACGGAGCCTGGTCGCCGACTCGGATTCGGCCCGGAGCAAGATGTTGGCTTCTTCCAACTGAGAGAGAATGATTGTGAGCGTTACAAAACTCCTCTGAGGGTCACAACCCCATTTTGTGTCGCGCAACTTCAAAAGGAATTTCTTCAAATGGAGCCGACAATGAAAAGATCAATGAATACAATGTGCATCATAAAAGCAAACGACTGACCTGTTTCTGCAGATGAATGTTCTTCTCATTGGAAATGTGCGAATTCTGATTCCTTCTTTTTAAGTCGTCGAGCTGATCGCGTAGGTTGTTAACTGTAAAATAAGGTACAACCAAAAAGGGTATCGATAATATTATGTGAATCCATGTTCCATCAACTCCAAAGCTCCTTGTGAAGTTTGTGAATAAAAAAAAAAAATGTTTTTCAATTCACTTTTCTTACAATATTCTTCTTTAATGTTTTAATTTGATGATTGTGTTGCATTTGACATATGCATTAAATTTATTCAAGGATTACCTTCAACGAGGATCCAAAAATGGTAATGCCAATGAGCTGAATGTGTGCAATCACCTTCATTTTCCAGACAGCGTTTCCTGTCAGCTTCGCTCTCAGCCTTGCGGTGGCTCTCCAGGCTCTTGTGCTGCAGAAGGGCCTTCTCCCTTTCCAGCTGCCTCAGGCTGGACTCCAAATTCTTCCTGCCGCTCACCTGAATTCAAGCATTTCATATCTTGTCAAACCTTTTACAGTCTTGTCATCAGTTTATCACCACTTAGATTGGGTCTTTAAGGCAACTCGGACATTTTATGTGGTTCAACTGAAACATAACTACAAAAAGCCATCAAAGTGTAAAACTTAACTATGCTGCAGAAAAAAAAAACTGGAACCATCAATATCTTGCAACACAAACAAGTAAAATGTGCCTGAGCAGCAGAGATTTACTGGCAGTTATTGTTCTACCTCATCTTCGAGTTCTTTGGAAACTTTATCCAGACGACTTGTGGCGGCTCTGAGGAGTTACAGATAAATCATTAGAAGAAACATCAACAATCCAGCTTTTATTGAGCTTCAGCTCGTGTACCTGAATTTGTGCTCCAGATCATCTTTGGCTTGTTTCTCATTATTCAGCTGCACTTCCAAATGGCCAAGCTTCTTCTGTAATGCTACTGACTGAAAAAAATGGGAGAAATTGAATTAAAAAAAAAAAAATCAATGTCGTTAATATGAAATATCTCTAATATTTATGCACAGGTAATGCTGCAACTCGGGTTTTATTAATGTGCTTAAGGAGGGTCAGCCTGAAGAGGGTGAATTGACTTACCTCTCCCTTGGAATTATCATTCATAGACGAGGAGTTGTTGGGAGCAGTTAGTAGCCTAAATAATGAAGCAAAACATACAAGTCAATTGAAATGATTGCTACTACTACAAGCCAGCGCTCCCAAAAACATCTCATCATCTCATCTGATCTCATCTCTTACTGGTCTTCTTTGAAGTAGGTGAATCCCACAAAGGGGAGCTGATTTCCAACAAAAGCTTTGGGTGTGGGGAAAGTCTCCACATCTCCTTTGTCATCCTCAATCTCATCAAAGTTACTGGTGTCGATGTCACTACTCAGCTCTGGGACCACGGGTGCAACAGCTGAGAAGAAGAAGAAAAAAAAAAAAAAAAGGTCATAAACAATAAACTTGGACGTTCATGTTTATCTGTAGAAACACTAACTTTCTCTGATGGTGTCAAAGGTCCACTGGTCATTCCTGAAGAATGGGTGTCGCTTGATCTCCTCCACGCCGTTCTGTCCTAATCGAACCTCCCTTAAAAAAAAAAGGGAGACCGCACCCTGATTACCTTAGTCAACTAATCCCATTCTGCTGTATTGATCATTTTTGTAACACATTTGACATTTTTGGAAGAAGCAGTAAGCTGTGCCTGAGGCAAAAATGTTCATCTGCTGTTGAAGATGATGAGGATAATATGCTGGCTGGTTGCAGTGGAAGGGTGTGGAATGAAGGAAAAAGATTCTAATCACTCAACACAATCTCCAGGCAGAGAGCTTCTTCAATTTGGGTCTCCCCAGTCTGAGATAACGACGCTCACACCCAAAATCATATTAGAGGCAGAGCAAAAGAGAAGAGGATTTACGTATTCATTTCCATACCTGTCAGTCAAGAAGGCGCAGATGATATTCTTTGCATCTTTGGAGATCTCCACGTCATCAGGGAAGTTGAGGGAGTTTTTATGATCCATGATCTTACTGTAGGTTCCCACCAGAGAGTCAGCATAGAATGGCGTGTCACCTGAAATCATTTCATAAGCGAGTGACTTACTTATTGGAGGAAAACATGCTGAAAGAGGAAAGGGGAAAAGAAAAAACAAGCCTGACCAACAAGCATTTCAAAGATGAACACCCCAACAGACCACCAGTCGCACTCTCTGCCATAACAGCCGTCGCCTCCCTGGGATTTCAGCACCTCAGGTGAGATGTAGTCAGGAGTTCCAACTGCTGTGTCACAATGCACCATACCGGTCTGGGACACGAGCCAAAATGGAAAAGTCATCATCTCAATGTTATCCTTGCCAAGAAATACGACAAAGTAGACCCAAACAACAAGTTGGACACATTCGAAATGCTCACACAGGATGCTATCTTACTGCGGAGGACTTCAAAAAGAATGTATACGTCTTTGCCAAGGGCCAAACTCACAGAGTCCATCTTCATGCATGTGCCAAAGTCAGCCAGTTTCAGGTGTCCTTGTCTGTCAAGCAACATGTTGTCTGGCTTGACGTCGCGGTGGATGAAGCCCATGGAGTGAATGGCATCCAGGGCCATCACCACCTCTGCCGTGTAAAACTTGGCCCATTTCTCTGGCACGTCGTAGGTACTGGTGAGGTTGACTAGGTCACCTCCTGGCATATACTCCATCACCATGTAGAGGTAGTGCTCATCTTGGAAGGCACAGCACAACTGATCAAACAAACAGGACAAGCTCCTTTATAGATCCTTACACAGCAAGCATCTCAAGAACAAAAAATGGCTGTCAAAGTATACATCTGGTTGGCCAAAACGTCCTACCTGCACCACCCACGGACTGTTGGCAAAGGCCATGATGTCCCTTTCTTCCCAGAAGAAGGCAGAGTCTGAGCGTTTGATCATCTCAAACTTGCTTAGAAGCTTCATAGCGTAGACTTTCTGAGAGGCTTTGTGCCTCACCTGAATGACGGCGGGTCGCACAGTTTGGAAATTGGAAATGGGGCCGGTAGCAAATTCGATTGAAATCCAACGTGTAGTATTTAACGTGGGGCCTACTCACCAGCTGAACCTCACCAAAAGCTCCTCGGCCAATCACTTTCACTCTATCAAAGTCGTCCGACTTCATTTGGAGATCTCGAACTTGTCTTATGACACTCTCATCTGAGGAAGAAAAAAAAAATGTCATGGGTAATATCAATATATCAGGAACATAAAATTGCGTCCAAAATCAAACCACTTCTCGGATACTTACATCTGTTTAAGAAGGTTTCAATGTTTTTATTCTTGCGAAGTGCAGGGTAGTCCAAATCTAAGACCACGGCATTTAAGGAGTCCTGGGAGGGCAGGGGGGAAAAGACAAACTCGAGTTAAATCAACCAAAGGGAACACAGATGGTTCCAACATCTACTCCAAAACAAATGACAATATGCCAAGATACATTGGTATGGAAGAAGAAGAGCACAAATCATAACTGTTCGATAGCATTGAAATAAGTATCTGCTGTATTTTTTATGCTTAGTAGATCAATCTTTTCCGTGTCTTATCTTCCTCTCTCTCCTCTTGCTATTTGAAACATTTGCCGCACGGCAGTGTGCAGCGACCAGCTAACGTAACGACACTCTTGATTCAGCAGCTAGCTCAACAGCGCTTCCCCATTAAAGGACTAACCTCACACAAAGCTACTATTTAAGGGAAAAAAATACACAAGCAGGCGGCGGGGAAGGGCACATGAGGAGAAGGGCCGGCCCGTCGGCTGGCCGGCCAGTCGGCCGAAGGGGTGCACGTCCAAATGCATGCACTCGGATCTCCCAAAAAACAATCCAGGAAATGATCCACCCCTCCTCCCCCGTGTTTGGTCAGATAATTTCACTATGACATAAAGACTTCATGTCCCTCTGTGCAACTCATTTCCTCTGTGGCTGCAGAAATGTTCGAATAGTCGCAGGCGGCTACAGTTGCACAGTTGCTTCTGTGGTTACTTTGCAATTTGGTGGGTCCCATGAGGAAATACAGAGAGCCACCATGACATAGCAAAAGATAAGACGTTCTATTGAAAGGTTTAGCTTAACATGGTTGTCGTGAGATGTCAAATTGATCGTATTTTAAATTGGTGATAATATTATTGGCCACACACCCAAATGTTTGCTTGTTTCTCAGTGCATCAGAAGCAATCCAGTGATACATAACTTTTTAGAATTGATCATCCTAAAAATAATTCTATTTATAGTTCAGCCTATGAAAGATGTCAACTGGTTGCGCTATCTATAATAGAAAGGTGACTGCTGCCGTTTTTCTTTTAAATCCCAATGGAGTCACATTTACAAAAAAAAAAAAACACACATCCATTCGATGCTTTAAGTGTCACACTAAAATTAAGTTGCTTGAATTTCAGGCCATTAGTGAACAGTAACAGAAAACAAGAGCCAAGAGGCCATTTGTCAGCTACTTAGTCAGACAGCCACACATCAATAATCAACTGACAAGTGTTGGAGGAAGTGCAAAGACCAAATGGACAATTTGCCCTTTTTTTTTTGGGGATGTGCTCAAGATAATGTCTGGTCTTCTTTCAAAAGATGCTACTCTGCCTCTACTATTTGACTAATGTGCGGATCTCTACCAAACTGTGAATCCAATGAATTCTGGATGGTTGCTTGGCAACTACAGCAAAAGTGTTTAGCGCTCCATTTTATACGACAAAGTTGTTTTGGCAATATCAAGCGCTGATTTTTTAACTCAACTGATGTTTGATGTTGAGCGTTCCATAGAAGCTGGTTGCTTGGACCGCGTGCATTCTGTCTCATCATGGAGCAAAAACAATCGTATGAACTATGAATGTCCTTGTTTTGATTGAATTCCACATGTTTGACTGGGCTGGGCTTGGCATGGCCAACAGACAACAACAGAAGGAATCCGTCCATCCATCCATCCATCCGTCCGTCCGTCCATCCATTCATCGGGCCAGCACAGTAATGCGCCCACAGGGACGGACGGTAGCGGCACCGGATTTGAATGTCCCATGCTCCGGTGCCCTGTGCATTTTTGGCACCGAGGATTTATTTATTAATATAGTCCAGTCAACTGAGGAATGCGCTAGAAAAATATAGCAAGGGTGAGGAGCTGAGTGCCCACAGTGCAAACTTGAATGGCTGGAGTGGGGAGGGACGTCATTTCAACTCCTATTGCCTTTTCAAACGGTACGTATCTTGTGACAACAGCAAGTATTGCGTCATAATTGTGTCTGTTTTGGTTTCAAGCAGCCGTAGGTGTGTTTCCAGCCAGGGTCAGTCTGTTTTGTTGACATTCTTGCTCTTTGCACAACTCTTCATTTACTAGCTGTAGGCCCATGTTTTCCTGCCAAAGTGAACCTGTTTTACTTTACATGTGTTATTTGCATGGCTTTCATTAATAAAATGGAAGCTATTTGTATGATTTAATAAATGTGGAAATGCTTTTGTACTCCTCTTTATATAGTATTTCTGTTATTTGCACAGCTGTGCTTTGTTGAGCAGGAAGTGTAACACGCCGTGTTTTGTTTCAACTAAACGCTTTGCACCTTTTGTTTCAAATACAAATCTACGTATCGTATCATCGCTGTTCGGCCTAAAAAGAGCGGGATGTCACTTTTGGTCCATATCGCCCAAGGTTGACCTACGTATATTCTATGGCGGTCATTATATTTTGATTTCTTGGCCATAGCAATGTAGCCAGCCTCCTGCCATGGCAACACAACAGAGAGACAGGATTATTTCATATACCGTAATGCATTGCGTCTTACATCACTACTGTTTACTGATACAATCTTTTGTTTGGCTTTGGAAGAAAGGGAGACGTGACAATAAATTTCTGTTCAATTGCGTTGTTGCTGCTGCTGCTGTTGCAATGAATGCAAAGTGCGCATTCATAAGCACACAACGGTGGATATAACATACACGTACTGTATGTGTGTTGGTGTAAGAAAAAAAGATGTGCGCGTGGGAGGTTGTGTCTCAACAGAAGGTTGACTGAGCTGAAGCGAGATGGAGAGCGAGTGTTATGTGTGGGAGCCTCCTGTTCTCTTCTCCGCTCTCCTCTCGCACGCACCCGTGCACGCACACCCTCATCCAACTAAAAATACACCAAGCTGGAAAACTCTTGAACACATCCACAAGATAAGTCATTTGCAAATCCAAGAACAACAACAAAAAGCGCAGCTACATTCAAATGACGGAGCACTTTTAGTAGTGCACTCTGTCTTTGGAGGAAACTTCCAAATTCAAGAAAGGGTTATAATAGAACCAGAATCTTTCATGCTAAAGAGGCCTAACCAGTGGGCTCCCCAGAGGAGGTACTGAGTAGAGAGACTGGCTTGTTTTGCAAAAAGGGGAAGAAAAAAAAAAAAAAAGATTGACCTGAGCCACCATCCCGAGTGCCTTATAAGGAAGTGTTTCTTCCCAGCGAGCACGCTGATACCGGTGCCGGCCGTTGTTGCTCGTCTAAGACCAACTCAACTACACTCCCGAGACAAAGCCCATGCTTTGCTTTACTCTTAGTGTCAGGGTGAGGTGAGACAATCCACACCTCTTTAAACGTTCAAATTGTTCTTTATGGGGTGCGCAAAGTGGCGGGGCGGCAGTGAAGAGGAAATGCTGCAATAGAACAAGACATTCACGTTCGTGTGGCCAAAATAGGGAGCAAGAAAAATGACAAAAGGCTATTAGAGACAGGGAAAGATACTATAAACCAATGACAACCAAATGATACTCAAATGTCATTTGTGGGGATTTGGAGCCCCATGTACAGT
The DNA here is from genome assembly GCF_059516105.1 of Syngnathus floridae. Taxonomy (NCBI): domain Eukaryota; kingdom Metazoa; phylum Chordata; class Actinopteri; order Syngnathiformes; family Syngnathidae; genus Syngnathus; species Syngnathus floridae. The sequence goes on along the minus strand of NC_142428.1, from coordinate 922,106 downwards.
ATACTTACCAACTATTTACCCAATGAGGTCATTTCCTTCGGAATGGTAGAAAGGTCGTCGCTCTGACTGGACTTTTTTGTAATATGTGATCTTTTTTTTCCTTGTCTTTCTGTCCCTTTGAGGAAAAATCTGGTAGGAGGTGAGAATCCCTTGTTTTTTAGTGTTGCAGTAAAGAATTAAAGTGCCTCACTTTGCCTGAATAAAAATAAAAAAGGGCCCCGTACTAGATGAGGAATATCAAAAGGGGCAAAGTGGTGCTTTTTAAGATCGAAATGACATTGTGTTTGTCTTGCAGCAGATCCACTTAAGGAGCTCAGCAATTTAAATGCAACGGCACTTAAAACAGCTCGACTGTCTTCCATTAAGTTATCTTGCGAGTCATGAACGGCGATTTGAGGATACAACATTCATCTTTTGAGGAAGCACCACTCATCCAATAATTGCTGTAAAGTGGAACCTCAAAATGAAGTCAGATATTCAACAAAGTATTAGGGGGGAAAATATGACTCAAAAGTTGCACCAAATTTTTGTGGTTAAACCGCCAGCCTGCATGAGGTCAAGCGAGACCTCACATACCTCGGCAGGAGCCTTCGGATCAGAGAGACACATTTATTTATTGTTTGTGCGCGCGTCAGATCAGTGAGCAGGTGCTGCCGATGCAGAACAGGTAGGGGTGTGCGTCTCTCCAATAAAAGATGATTCCATATAGCACTATAGCAGCCAGTCTCCACTTTAATAAACAAATTCTCCCATTTAATACAGGGGACCGTCGATCTCCTGCAAGTGCATTCAGTGCAGTTTGCTCATCACAGTTATTTGCAATCATTTTTGAAACGGACTGAGCCTGTCCTGCGTCATGGAAGTCACCCAAGGATGCTTGTTGTGATCAGACTACAACCCTAACCAGCACTGTGTCCAGAAACACCATTTGAAATGGTTTCTCTCTCATCTGTTCTAGCAGGAGGACAACAGCAGTGACCAACAGTTACAGATTAGTCCCCATAAAAACCTTAACTGGTACATTCTCCACAAATTAATCCTAATCTGCAGACACCACAGACTCCCCCCAAAGTGCCCGCCCGATCTGCGGTGGGTTTTAACTCTTAAGCGGGCCTTCCCTAATGTAGCCAGCCCCTTCCTCCTGTTGCAGTTTCAATCGAATGCGTTGTAATGGCCAGAGATCTGATTACAGGACGGACTGGAAAATGTTGTTGTAGGTCGGGACAAAGTGAAGGAGGACGCACAAGCAAGCAAGCAAGCAGCAGCAGCCTCCCTAATAACAAAGGAAGAGGTCAAGGTGGCCAATAAGGTGGCCAAAAAGGTGGCCAATAATACATAAAGCCCCGCACATCCCATCCCAAAAGCACAAGTTGGAAGGAGCAGCCTCCACGACATTCGTAAATAATGCAGACGATGTGTTCCACTTGACTTACCAGCAAACTTTCCAGGTTCAACGCAGACCTCGGGTTTCTCATCAGGTCCTGCAACTTCTTCAAGCGGCTTTCCATCCTCTTCTCGGCGCCTTGAGACATGTCTGCGGTGTCCCTCGTCAAACGACTTGTTTTGCTCCCCGATTGCTTGGCTTTACATGGGAAACTTGCTTGTTCGGGCCTAGCGGGGCAGCCTCGGGGCTCCCAGGGCTCCCAGCCCACCCAGATCGTCTCCGACGGGAAAAGAGTGCACCAACGAGGGGAAAATACTCCTCAAGCGATGAAACTTGCCGAAATGTGCAGAGGCCCCTTACCAACGAGAGCGACGTTCGACTTTCAAGGGGCGAAGAGAACGTTCCACATTCCATCTCATCTCCCGTTCGGTGGGAGATGCATGTTTTAACTTTGAATTTATTTGGAGATAACAGCAGCAGCAGCAGCAGCAGCAGCAGCAGCAGCAACAAGCACTGGGCGCCCCGCAGCAGGGCGTTTTCTTTGGCTCTCTCGCCTCCCCTTCCCCCTTTTTGGAACGTCTGCAAATGCTTCGGATTTTCCTCTCCAAAATGCCACTTCACTTCAGCCCGTGCAAGAAAGAGCTTTGCAGACACTTGGTGTCAAAGTTCTTCCTCGATGATGCCACAAGTGTTATGAAGGGACAAGGAGAAGCCCGCGCTCAATTTTTAACGGGCACGCGCTCTCTTCCTGGGTTCTCGCTTACATTTTCCACCGTTTTCCAAAAGTCCGGACCGTTGGTTTGGTCGTGGAAAAAAAAAAATCCTTGTTTGCTTGGAAGAAAAGTCCCAGCTCTAAAGCAGTCCCTCACGATTCTCGAACATCGACACAACACTCATGCAAACACGCACGCGCTCTGGGATCTGGCTCCTCCCATTGACAGAAAGAACTCCATTTCCCATGATTCACCAGTCCTCTCTCTGCACTTCAACTTATCTCCTAATTAACTTTGTTTAGAAAGTCACATATTGCTTTTTTAAAATAATGGATTTATTTATTTATTTATTTATTTATTTATTTATTTATTTATTTATTTATTTATTTATTTATTTATTTATTTATTTATTTAACCGACAGAGCTTTTATCTTTTCAAAACATAGTTACGTTTTAATGAAGTCTGGTGTAACAGTAGTGGTTATAGGCTACATATTAGGACTGTAGCCTCTGCACATTTTTGTTCTCTTCGTCAAATATTTGCAGAGGTATTTCAGGTCAGAATAGTGCTGTGCCGTATCCATTGGTTATTGGAGCAGTACTTATAAAAGCCACACGATGGCGCTAAAATACTGCTAAACCTGGATTTTGTTTGCTGCAGCACCATGACCTTGAACAAGGACCCCCCCATACACAAACACACACTAGTCAACGATTCTTCCCTTTACAAATAAAATTGTATATTTGGCTCTAAAAAAGTTCCTGACTCGACTTCATTCATTTATATCTTGGTTTACATTTTGATTTTGTTTACTATATCAGGCTGTATCTCGTTATGGAGGCCAAAGATAAAACATAAAAAAATATGGAATGTATCAAGCTCTGTTATTTACATTGTATCCTGCAATAAAACAGTACATTTATCCACGTTATAAACAAGGACGATTTATAGTCACTAACTGGTATTCTAATGCCCTTCATTGTGTCGGGATTGAGCATTTGTAGAGACATGAGCAATCTGAAACAGAGCTGTGTGCCTTTTATTTATTTTTCTTCATAAGCAATTCATTAACAAATACTGTTACAACACAAAAAAAAACTAATGTTGGCCACATAATAGAAAAGATCTCCTCATATTGTTTCTTCCATTTTAATAATTACAAAATAATTGAATTGCTCTCCAGGCAATTACATGGAAAGAGAATGTTCAGGTCACACCTTAGTCACTGTTTTGTCATTTGCAAATGCAAAACATGTCAACAATAAATAATAATCTCAAATGTACACAAAAAGATTGACAGTTCACCACAAGGTAATTCCGATGGTCGGTAACAAGGATGTTTTGTTGAGAGCAAAAGTGTGACAATTCACACAAGTTACAGGAAGAAAAAAAAAAAAAAAGAACCCTGATCAGCTATACATTGACACAAGAGAAAAAGTTGTTTCTGGTAAATTTCATTGAGTACAAAGAAAGAGAGCGAGAGACTTCTTCAGAGTATAAGCATCATTGTCGAGATTATTCAAGCAAGACATAAGGCAACTTCTCTGTTGTTTTTGTTTTTTCATTTTTTTGTCACTTTTAGGGTTGGTTGTCGTTGCATAATTCATAGCGATGGAACCGGCCTGCAGTCTATCATCTAACAGATTGAGAAGATTTGTACGATGGATAATATTTGTTTTATTGGCCATCACAAAAACTGATTGGGTGAAGCGGAATTTCCATGTAACAATGACACTTTGATATCGTCGCTTAGCGCAAAAGTTGGAAATGCGGAGGGCATAGCGTAGTTGTACTTTAGAGTACACAAATGATTTCCAGCTCCACTATAATACAGCTAAAAATGAAAGGCTTATGATAGCAAGAGTTTGATGGTGGGAATCATTTGTCAAATGTATTCTGAAGAAATGGTAAGTCAACTAGCGTTCTCGAAAGGACTGTGAGTCAACCTTGGTGGTTTCACAATTTTTGTTTGCCTCCTCATGTTTGGAGATGATATTGCCCTGAGGGTGTCTTTACCGGAAAGGTCCATTCTGTGATTAAAGTAAATATTGTGTCATTCATTATTCCATCGTGATGCTGACAGGACAAAGATGGATCAATGCAAGAACACCTTTGCCATTTGTCTTTTGCTCTTGCTCTTGGAATGTCCCACGGCCTTTCACTTTTTGCTTCTGCTTTTGAAAGCTGACCCTCAAAACCATTCAATTAACCAACAAAGAACGAAAGATTAGAATAGGATGAAAAAATTAAAAATCACGATGGACAGTGACGAAAAGCATTTGAAAGCCCGAGTTATTAACATGATTGAAAGAAACCATTCAATCTCTCCCCTGATGAAATGTCATACAGGTGGCGGTCTTTAGAAGAATGTAGAAAAAGCAACAAGCTGATAAGGGCAGCTCCAGAATGACTGGCATTGACATTGATTAGAGAGAAGTGAAAGGAAGTGCTTCAAGTGACAGCAAAACAAGGCCTTGGCAAGCAACGACGTGCAGCTAAATGCATGACTAATAGGCAGCAGATGATTGCACTCTGCAATCTCCGCCGCCGCTGCTGCCGCTGCTGCTGGTGCTGCTGCTGCTGCTGCTGTTTGCACCTACCTCCCCCTCACATCCCACACACAAAATGAACTTTACAGCCATTTACGGTATGAGGATGCATACTAGTGATGAGCTTTTCCAGGAATAACCAAATACTGGACATACAAAAGTCTCAACATGACAGTTGGAAAGAAAAAAGCTGATAAGTAATGTCCCATGGAGCGGGCAATTCATTTGACGGTAAGCGCTTGCAAATTTTGGCAACTCAGATGAATCCATTTAGCAAGGTGATGGTCTTAACACACCGCAAGTGATAAAACATGATTTCAACTCAACACGTGATGCTCCTAGTTCTTGAATTGGATATTATACATACATGAACAAATCTGGCAAAAAAAGGAAATGAAATTACAAACGTGAAGCAAACATTTCAGATTGCCTGGTGTTTGATTATTCTTGTCCATAATATTTCAACGCGGGCTTCACTCAGTCCTGTCTCAATTCAGAGCATCAAAATGGCCTGTGACAGTAACAGCACGGCTAATGTATGATAGAAAAGTGTCATTTGCCAAGCTATCAAACAAAAAAGGGCCTGCTTTTATTTTGTTTTTGAAAATGTCATTCATTGAATTGAATTCTGTGACGTTTAAAATAAAACAAATGAAATCCACCAAGAAATACCGAGGCTGCACAACATGGTGATGTCGTTAATATTCACATCTGGTTATCCGTAGACTGTAATGATGATGTTTGCGGCTCCTCCCATCAAAATGCGGAAAAAAGAGTGTTTGGTTGCCAAGTGCACTTTTCTGCTTGTCATATAATAAGGCCTAAGAGAGAGAACTGGGTGAAGCGACAGTAACACACTGCAGCAATGATTTGAATATACTATGTCCTGTGGGACTCCAATTAGACAACAGTGCAGGGCTCTATAAAACAATGACAAACTTCCAAACAGCTTTGCTGCAGTCTGGAGGGAATAGAAAAGCCAGAGAAGTTACGTACTGTACGTGGATGGGCCCACTGACAGCTTTCCTCCAGGCTTCCCATGATGGCATCAATTACATGAACCAAGAGCAGCGCCGTGCTGTCATCTTTTCTATGACATGCAAACATTATCCATTTGAAGAAGTCAAAGGCGAGTTGTGATGCTGGTACTTTGGATGATGGCAAGGATACGTGGGTGCTTGCCTGCGTGCGTGAATGTGTGTGTTGTGACATGGATGGATGGATGGATGGATGGATGGATGGATGGATGGATGGAAGCATGGATGGATGGCACAGTGGTCCTCAGAGTATCCATCTGTCAAACACAGGAGGAGGGAAAAAGTCAGCAAAGAAAGGAAGCCCACACTTCACATTCACACAGAGCCTAGTTTATAAGTTCAATTGTAAAGAAATGAAACCACGATACAAACATTCTCTCTTCCACTCACACAGCTGCATACAATACAAATGGCGGGTGGAGCAGCAACCTTATTTGTTTTGATTGCGGATTCGCAGACACCTCCTCTTCATGGGGGGCTCCAGCTCAGGGCTTCCGGCAGCTGATAATGGCGCACTGATGGAACAGGAAAGGATGGCTGTCTTCTCACTGCCGGGCTTTGGCACAGGCTGGATCATCACGCAAGCCCCGGTAGATAGCAGTGGCAGGGTGTAAGCGCGTTCACCCTCCTCCAAGTTGGAGTCAGGGTCGGCTTTGCCCTCCGCGGCCTCGACCGTCTGCTCTTGCGATGAGCCGCGCTCGGAACAATTGTTTTCTTTGAGGGCTTCTCGTTCCAACTCGCCATTTGCCGCGTGCTCCCCTACGTCGGCCTCCGACGTGAGATGGTCTCCTGTTCTGTCCCAGTTCAAATTGGGAGTATGACGTGAACCGTTGACGATGGCAGCGGGGTTGCTTTGAGGGTGGGCTTGGGTCCTTGGCGTGCTGGGAGCAGGTGATAGGCTAACGTCGCTTTCCAGATTGGAGCTATTTCTGTCGGAAGCCGAATTTGCTGTTTGCAGTGTTTGTAAACTGGTGGCTACACACAGCTCAGTATTTGTGTGGGCTTGTTGTAATGCGTCAAGATCATGACAGCCATTGACTTCCCTTTCCAGCCCGACATCGTCAAACTCCGCCTCTACTTTGACGTGCACCTTAGGCAGAATCTTCTGAATAACGTGCTGTTGGCACGATTTCTGGTTTACTGTTAGATCGATAACGCCTTCCGTTTGTCCAGTGTCAAGAGTTGAGCATAGCTTTCTCATATTATCTTCTACCTTCACAGTCTTGTTGGAGACTAATGACCTGTTTTGATCTGAACATCCAGGAGAGAGACACTCTACACCTTGGGGATCTTCTCTTTCTTTGCCTCTCTCTTCTCCAGAGGACTTTGATAGCCCGCTCGCTGAAATGTCTGAAGACAAAGGTGCACTGGAGAGAGGCTCAGCGTTTTCTGCTTCGTTCCTGGAAGATTTGGGGTTGAAAGGGATTGGAATTGGAATGGGAACGGGGACTGGAAGAGGTACGATGACAGGGTAAGGGACCAAAAGGGTCGGTGGCGGTACTAATGGGGCTAAGGACGGCATGCCGTAATTCATCATTGGCGGCATAGGAAGGGGTCCATTGGGCAGCATGTTGAGCGAGGGGTAAGGGGCAAATCCCGGCATGTGGAGACCGGCGTGTGGGGGGATGATGCCAGGATTGGGATTGCTGGATGAGAGATGGACATGAGGGGACATCATGGGTCTGTGCATGGGGCTCGAGGCAGGACCAAGAGTCCTGGATGGAGGTGGGGGACCTATACCAGGAATGATGGGGTTTGACAGGGGACTGTTGGCTCCGCCCGGGTGGACGGACGGACGGAGAAATGGCGGCCGGATTTGCTGCATCATCTGATGTTCCATAAACAGAGGCAAAGGCATCGGCCCGCGGGGAGTCATCACCATCGGAGGACTCCCCGGAGGGACCCCGAAAGTCGGCATGGGAGGGGGCGGGAGCGCGGGGCTCTCGTGGCTTCGAGGTGTGGGCATCTTGGCGGAAGAGGAGGATGGAGAGCACATCGCATCCGAGGAGGACGTGGCAGATGAAGTGCAAGGAGCCAAAGAGTTGGCGGGCCCTCCGGGTGAGGGAGCTTTCCGACGAATGTCCGATAAAGGTGTTCCCCAGGATTCGGGAGTGAGCAACTGCACGCCGCCGCCGCCGCCGCTGCACTCTGCCTGAGCCTCGCCTTGAGGGTTACAGAGAGCTCCGGGCAACGCTGCTTGGGTCTCCTTATAAAAAATGTCCATCTTATATTGGTTCAGGCATTTGGCACTGCAGAACTGCAGCCGTCGTTCACCAGCCCCAAAGTCGAGATACTCCTTAGTGTGGCGGATATGCTTGCACCAGTCGCATACCTGGAACAAAAACACATATTACACACACTCTGTAAGTCACCCAGCTTTCAAAAGACTTTCTCAATTGAATTTAGTAGCGTTAAGAAAAGCGTTAAGAAAAGACAGCAGCTGGAGACGCACATCAAATAAAGGAAAATGACGCTTGAATTCAAAACACTTCATTTGAGGAATCTTCAGGCTTGTGTGCTGCCAGCGATTTGTCTTGCTTGTGTCCAAACAGTGTGTGCATGTGTGTGTGAGATGCACATCTTAACAATGTCCTCGTTTGGGGTAAGCACAGATGAGAAACCGTCTGTCTGCCTAAACCAAAACTGATCAGCTCATCGGCACGCTCTGAAGAAACTTGATGACAATCTTGATCGTTTGAATCAGCAGTAGGGAGACGTGGCAAAACAGGCAAGACGGTGGCACTTCGGGACACCCCTGCACTAGATTGTGCAAGGGGTTTCATTTGCTCGGGTGTGGAGGGGGAAAAAAAAAAATCCAAGCCCATTTTTCTTCAGGAAGAGAATGAATGTGACCCTGGTAGAGTAGATAGCAGTGGGCGAGACCTAAACACAGTCTTACTTGTTAGGCCACACACAGCTCACTCTGTCAGCTCGGGGAGGAGTGGCGGGTCCTTGCTGGAGATAATTAAGGCATTAATCAGTTGTCAGAGCCCTCAACGACAACCATCCATCACACGCATCCTTAAGATCCCTGGGTACTGAATGTTAATAAGCAGGAGGAAGCTGGAAAAACTATTTTCGCCCCGCGGGCGGCATTGCAACATTACTTTATCTGGCCTAATCCTCTTTGGCAGCGGCAGCGGCAGCAGCAGCAGCAGCAGCAGCAGCAGCAGCAGCAGCAGCAGCAGAGACGAGCGAGAGAGAAAGGCACCTGCTCTTCTCAATTGCTCATCATTTACTGGACAATGTGTTCCAGCCACATAGAAAAGGCATCCAAGCACGCCATGCCATTTGTTTGCTTACTTTGTTGATTCCAACTAAAGCACCGACAACTGCATTTTAAACACCTTTTTAACCAAACCATGGAAGCAAAATCAGCATTGTGAGATCCATGCTTTTTCTTTTCTTTTTTTAACTTTGAGTAAGCCTCAGGAATTTTTGTGAACTCACAAATACTGCGAGAATTCAGCTTGCGAGCAGGCAAGGTTACCTAACTGGGGCAAAACCCGCCAGACCATAAATGCTACAAAATTGCTGCTGGAATTTCCAAAACTCAATGGCTACTTATTCCAAGTTAACATAATGTGTCATGAGTAAGTCAAAGTCACAGGGGCCATCTTTGAATGAAATGTTAAGTCTAAGAAATGTGAATTATAAATGTGTTCAAATGTTTCTTGAGTCACAAGTACAGATGGAGAGCACTTAACTGACTGTGCGCTGCGAGTGAAACATTACGCTAATGGAGTTGTGCTCTACACATCCTGCACACAGATGTTTGCAGTTGAATTTAATTATGGTCATTTATTTCCACCGTGGCCAAGAAACAGAAATTGGTGGCGCACTTGAACCATTTGCACTAGAGCAATTAAGATGCCATTCGCCAATCGCTCACATTAGCCAGGCTTCGTCCGGATAGTAGCATCTAACCTAATGACTTTGCGAGTGACCCCGAAGAGTCCAGCGATCCGAGACTGGATGTGAGCATTTCTTTGAGAAGTGATTGCTATTTCTCAGGGTGGGCCTTTTGGTCGGTTCAGGTGGTTTCACCCAAACGGACATTTTCCAATTCCCGACAGCCAACGTGCACCTGATTCCAAATATTACCACTCGTCAGGATGGAGGAAAAGATTTTGGGGGGGGGACCCATGGAACAGACAAAGTCGTTTCAAGTCATGTACATTCAAATTCAAAACAGTCTGGAAATGTCAATGACAATTTCACAATTAATGTTCAAATCGTCTTGAAGCTCCGTCATTTGGTTGAATGTGACACGTCAGCTTCCGTGTCAACGCAAATTTCTTCCAACTCAAAGCCAATCTTAGTGGCTGGAGGATCGATCGATCGTCAACTTTGATCTGGTCCTTTGCAAAATGCTCCTGGGCTAAGACAGAAAGAACATCATGAAAACAACAAGCTGGTTAGGGTCCTTACAAGCACATCGCTGTTTGTCTTGAAGACAAGCCTGGGCGAGTCCTGAGTAAAGCTGTGCTGGAGTAAATTCCCACCGAGGCCATCGTCGTCTCTCGCCTGGGGGGAGAAATAATGGCTGCTTTTTATGGATGGACAAAATGAACAGAGGCAACAAGGAAACTTAAGGATGGAAAACAAATGAGGAACACAAATGGAGAGGAAATACTTTTGGTTTGAGAGTAAACCAATCCAAAGTATTTGAAACTAAAGTGTCGGTGACTGGAAGGGAGTCTTCCTTCATGCATTGGTGAGCACTGAGTGTGCCTTCAAATGCTCATTTGTCCAAGGCCAAAGAAAAAAGAAAAGGTGGTGATAATAAAATGTAAATGATACCAAATCTATGAAAGTCTCTTTCATCGGAATAATTTTCCACTTAATTCAGGTTTGTGCTTCAGCGCCGCCTCGCTACGGGACTGCGCACAAAGCAAAAGCCATCGGTAAAATGCCTTTTCGTTCATGCTAATTTATGGAATCATTTCATATTCACAGAGTCCCATTTACAAGTTCACGCTAATATTTATAGTCAAGACACAATATTGACCAAAACGTGTTTTAAAAAATGCAAGTCAGCATTTTCTCCTCCATAGCGCCAAGATGTTCATTAAAAAAATCATTTGAAAAGAAAAAAAAACAAAACACTGAAAAGAAATATCTGGAAAACAATCATGCCCTTGAGTATGTCATTCCGTTTGCGCAACTGCAATAGGCAGTACTGGGTGATGTCAAACACATTGAGACATTTTCTTTTTTTCCATTTCGAAGGATACAAGATCTGGAAAAATTCTTCAGCCCATTTTACATTGTTAAAAAGATGCCAGACGGATTTAAAACAAATGGAGGGTCAAATGAATGAGTGCATGAATGCACGGACATGGGACAAGCGCTGTGTTTGCTTCCATACACACACGCACACACACACACACACACACACACACACTATTATTCCAATTTGTGCTCTGACCCTCTGGCCCCGCGCCACTTTATTTGCATATTGTACTAATGAGGTGTTGGCACTGTGAACGAGGCGTGGGCTGTTCACTAGAAGACAGGCAAAACAGAGATGGACCAATGGATGGATGGATGGATGGATGGACGGACGGACGGACGGACGGACGGATGGATGGATGCATACGTCACAGTGATGATGCCAAGCCGAAGCTCACTCAAGACTTTGGGCCAAAGGCGATCTGCGCTCGAGACTGATGAAGCAACCACAAGGCAAGATATGGAGAAAGACAACCATTCACACTCAGTATTCACACCCTCGCTGAGTGGGAAATGAATACGTAGATGGATGCAGAAGACAGGAGAATAAGCCACTTTACATCCATTCTCCATCATCACCACATTGGAAAAAAAAAAAGTGTAATCAGATGCACATTTCCAAGTGGGGTACTTTTTACAGCTGCATTTCCACATCATTACTCAAACAAGTTTAGGAAATGATATCATCCAAATGCGTAGTTAGTGAGACATACTTGGGTCTTTATTTGAAGACAATCGCTGGCAGCTACAATATAATCACCTTCCCCTCAATGCCCCGAAGCTGTGAGAGGCAAGCCTTGAGGCGTCCCCCCCCCCCCACCGCAGTAGACACACACAAGCGTACACACACACATACACACAGCACACACTCCGCTCATTCAGTCTGCTTCCTTGCCGTGCCGTGCCGTGCCGTGCCGAAGGGAGGGAGGGAGGTGTGGAAGGGAGCAAATATGTGTGTTTGAGGGGATGTGACATGAAGCAGCATTCTGCACCCTCATGCCAGGAGGGAGCTCCTGGGGTGAGATGTCAATGGGGGTCGAGGTCTCCAGGGGGGAATATTTGGCGGTGTGAACAAAAAGCTTGGTGCTATGACAGCAACAACCCGAGAAAAAAAATAAAAAAGATGAGCTCTCCTTATTATCTCCAGAAAGTTTTTTTAAAAGACTGTTACAATGTATACTATAGCCTTGTACTTGCTCAAGAAGACCAATAAGTTTTTATTCATGCAAAATAATGCTAGTTAGTGGCCATCCTGCACCACCGCGCCTGTAACCTTGCTTATATTTTAGTATGCAAAATAAATATGATTTGAAATGCTGATGCAGCAAAAAATCTAGGGCATTGCCAAATTTTTTCCCCAATATATAATTGCAGCAAAGGGCTCCCATATATTATGTGTATTTGATCATTTATTTTATTTGGTGGTATTTCAAGTGTATGATAAAGTATCTTTCTCGCAAGGTGGAATGAATTTAATGCGCCATGCCATAAATAACATCAGTTCTTAGCGTTCAAACAGTACACTGTACAGGAGGCAGCGGAATGTCAAATGTGCTCAAAACATCTCGAACAAGTGCAGCGATAAATTCAAATAAACAAGATCAGTTAGTCAGGTCGATGATGAGATTCAGACAATGAACAACGGGAAATAAAAAGGGACAACCTTGCTGTCGCAATTACTACTTGCTGTGCTGGTGGGGTATAGAGGAAGCACTGGTGGAGCTAGGAGTTTTTCCTGGGGCGGACGGGGGGGCACAGGGAGGCCAAGAATATGTCCGAATTGACCCGTTTTTTCCACAAAACGCTGATAAATTAAATGTTGTCTACGGGTGACGAGGTAAAGATGGGAAAGAAATCCAGTGAAAATTGCAAAATGCCCAAAAGTCGATGACCTAGCATATTTTAAGGCCGGGAGGGGGGTGTACCCCGTGGCCCCCTCGTTCTAGCTCCGCCAGTGAGAGAAAGTGATCGTGTTGGATGAATAACTGACTTCAGGACAGAAAATCACAGTACAATGCATACTCACAGTGTAACTCCTTAAATATCCCAGCTTTAGACAAAGAGGAGATTTTTAAAGAATGAGACAAACGGATCAATGCTAACACGCACCAGGAGCATCCCCCTGCAGATGTTTTATAGTAAAAGTCTAGTTTGAGTTCCTTCCTCATCCTTTTAACATTATGCATTTTATGTTCAAGGCAAACGTGACAACGTGATGAACATTTTGTGAACAAGAGATGTGCTTTCAAATGTATGCAGCTGGCTCACTCTTATCAGAGAAGTGCAAACAAAGTTTCTAAAAAGTCAACGCAACATGGAGAAATTTGCTCAAACACATCAACTGTACAAATGGGAAAATATTCAACAAGCGTATATCTCATTATCACTTTAAAATCCCATAACGCTGCTTTCATATTCCTATTCATGACCAGTTAAGCGAGTTTAACAATATGTTGTATGTGCTCCACCGGTCTAATCACAGCAATCTGATTCATGTTGCCTTTCTGGAATATGAGTTAAGCAGCTCACCCATTCACCCATTTTAATCCATCGCACAGAAAATTTCTGGGGGTTAACTTCCCCTTCAATGAACTGACCTATTGTGACAACAGTGTTTCATTTTCAAATCAGCTGATCATACACCCTCCATTAAGAAATGCTGCTGAGGATTTGGTGGTATTTCTTTACCTTGTTCCTCTTGAAGTAGGCTCTGCGGCAGGCTGCAAAGCACTTCTCGCTGCAGAAACTCTTCAGCTCACTCCCCATGCTCAGAGAGTAGCGTTTGACGCCGATCTTCTGGCACCAGGCGCACATGATCTGCACGCTGGTTACATCGTCATCTGTTGAAAATGCATGCAGTTGGGATTAATAGTCACCGATGGTAATAAATAGCGTCGTCACATCTTGCCTAACAGTTGTGCTCGGAGTACAAGTGCGAAAACAGTAACCGGATACAGTTTGGGGATTAAACAAACAAACAAAAACAAAAAAAAAGCACTGTGCTGAGAAATTCAGCTCCACTCCAGTCTTTATTTTGCGTTGGCTGTCATGGTCGTGATTGTTCAGTCCGCACGACGGAGTTGAGATCTGTCTCAATAATGTGTTGTGATCTTCCTTGGGCTCATACATCACTCCTCGGTGACATGTCTATCCATCATCGCTTTGGATAATTCCGCCAACTTATTAATGATCAAATGACAATGATATATTATCTCTCACTTTGACTTGGCAGAGGTATAAAGGCAGTATAAAATGTGAATTTTAACGAACGAAACCGCTTATTGCAAGATTTGCTTCGGATAGTGCAGGTATCCCAAATGAATCCACCAGTTAAATCTCTGGAAATGTTTCTAAATATCCTCATTAAAATGTATGAATGTACATTGCTACAATGTGTGGACAAGACATCATTTGAACAGACCCTCAGCGACACTGAAAAGGCTCTTTGGTGCTAAACGCTGCCTCTGTCACCAGTGATGAGCTGCAGGCTTTTAGCGCTCGCTGCTGCTGGTGCTGTTGTGGTAAGGCAAGTAAGATCCGCTGAGACTCTCCCAATTTTCACATTATGACTATGCGAGTGTGAAGCCAGAAAAAAAAAACAAGCACAGCCATTAGTCTCTCGCCCCCACTGACCCCCTCATCGCATGCCGGCTAGGATTTTCACCTCTTGTTGGGATTAATGCACCTGCAGAGCCATCCTATTTGAAGTTAAAGACCAAGTCGCAATTAAGAAAATCGCTCCCTCAGGCTCTTAAGACAGGACAATGGACACCAAGTGCATAAGTGATATTCCTCCTCTGTTCAGCATCTAACACTAAGAGCCTTTATCTGTCTTTTATATGTGTTCTATTTCAGCAATCATGCCCACCGCTCATAATAAAACAGATAGAAGAAAAACAAGAGTGACTATGTAATTGCTACAGTGGAGCAAGGGCAAAAGAGGATTCACAATGCAGTACAGTGTCTTCCTTTTCAGGAGAAGACACAACCCAAGGTGGATTGTTTTTCAACGGTCTCCAGCTGCCTGGCACCTCGTAAAAAAAAAAAAAGCCATCGCGAACCACGCACATCTGCACACAGGGAGTTACACAATTATTCAGACTTTCCTGATATATGTAGAAGAAGGTGCACTTCAAAAGCGCCTTTGTCAGATTCTGCAGGGGTACATGAATAATTCAGCGCATGCGTGGGGGGTTGAGGGGAGAGCGCTTGGTAGGGGTGTTGGCCCGGTACGGGGCTTTAAGTGGCATCGCACCATCTGTCCCCCCCCCCCCCAGTGCGGAATCCTCTTCGCCGATGCCAAGGCGGCTCGTAGCGTCCGCAGGGCGTAACAACCTCCTGTGCATCAGCAGACGCGAGAGATAATGATGCCGCTGTCTGGTCGGAATGTGCGGACATTTCCTTGGAGAGGGCAATATTGACACTTGGAGCAGGTGGAGAAAAACAAGGTGTACAGCAGGTAGCTAGCTCATTAGACACCTGTCCATGCTGCCTGCCGTGGGAAGTTTCAATGTTAATTTCACCATTGTTATTGCCTCCAGCTTGAGATAGAAAGCTCCAAAGTCAGATGCCCCTGAAGCCGGATAACTCGACATAATTAGAATGAAATAATATTCTTTTTTTATTAAGGAATAACTGGATGTCTTTTCCTTTACATTCACGTTTTGCATTTGTTTTGCTTTTTCCTATCAATCATGTCTCATGTGTTTGTTGCTACCTGTTGGTGGCTTGATGAGTGGCGGGGGGATGACCGGGACAGTGACGGGCTGGTTGCCGTGGTCCTTGGTGCTGGCTGTAGAGGTGGACGATGTGGTGGGGTGTTCTGAGATTCCGTTTCTGAAGTTTGGCAGACACTGTGAGCTGTTGGCTCCATCCGGGGACACATTGCTGCTCTGTCTTGAAGATGGAATTTTTGGCAACAAATTTTCTGTGAAAGAAAAGTGATGAGATGCTGCTGACCTCACTGTCAATCCATCCATCCATCCATCGCAACAGAGCAAACCTTACATTGGAATTATGGGGCAGGGTTTTTTGTTAGATTAATGCCGGAATGAATCAATGGCGTACTTGTGTGACAGTATGCTTTGGCCTTGAACGCAACTTGGTGAATAAAGAGAGAAAAAACAGCAGGTATTGAGAAAAAAAAAAGACTGCAGGGTATTGTTTGAAATCATTTTCCAATATTGTGCAAATGGTGAGGCGTCAATAGTTTCCGTCCTCTGACTGACTAGTCAGAGCAACAATTGAAACAAAGAAAACATAATGGATCTGCACATTTCATACACCTAAGTATTTCTGTGTCTTGTTTGCATGGTTTGTTCTTCTCACCTTATTATCTAACTATTGATTCTACACTGCTCCAGATGATTCTAACCCAATTTCATGTTGTTCTAGTGCATTTGTTTGTATTGATGCTTGCCATGTCAGTGTCTTGCACCTTTAAGGACAGAGATGTGCTGCGGCGTTTGACCTATGGTATCCAAGTTGTCCGAGTCTCTCAACTCCACCTTGTCGTAGCCGTACCACCCCAGCAGCTCGTTCATGGTGTTCTCTGCAAAACTCTGCATACACACAAACAAACAAACAACGCTGGATGAGCAATGTTACTCAGTGCAACTGATTGTTAATATCTACTGACAGTACCTATTGATCTGTATTGATATCAAATAGCACAACGGTGGCTGGATGTGACGTGAGGCAAGCAGTTCTAAACCCAACCAATTCAATGTCAACTACCCGTTTGCCAAATATGTACAAAAAGATAAACACAAATTTTGATAAAGCAGCGGCCATAAAGAAATGGTATCACTCTTGTACTTATTCAGAGCTGCCATTGATCAGTGTTGAGGCCAAAGAAAGTGCACAAGCACAGCATCAGATCAATTCTTCCCATTGAACAAAAAGATTGGCAGTCAGTCACATTGAACGTAGTAAAACAATGCAGGGGAAAGGAGAAGGAAAACGTCTCACGGCACCGCTGTCCCTCGTGTCACCCACGACTTGGAAAAGGTGGGCGGATTAGAACGAGTGCAATCTAATCCTGCTTGGCGGCAGAAGGAAGCACAAACTTGAGGAAGCAGCCATCAGCCACCGACAGACAGCTTTAGTATCTATCGTCTGGGCCGTCAGGATAGGCGACATGCGATTGCGCTCCACCGATTCCTCCAAGCAACAAGTGGCCGGTCCGACTGACATGTGATCAACTGAAAAAAAATGCTGAATTGACTTCATGAATTTATTTCATCAAGTGCATCAAATGCATCTGGATCCAAATATTTTTGAAGTAGCTATAATTATCATATTTCATGCAGCCACTGCACACAATGAAATTGAGCAAAGTCAACACAGCATTTTTTTTCTTCCCTCAAGGCAGGGACACATCTGGGCAACACAAAGCAGCAGTCAGGCAAATGTTCCAATACTTTTGTTCACATGAAAATTGGATCGCTTCAGACAAAAGCTGCTGTCTCAAATCCAGACTAAAATACCTTGAAATCAAGGATGGAATGTTATCTCTTAAACGATCTTGTGACATCAACTTCATCCCTGCCCTGGCCTCCCCTGCCCTGCCCTGGCCTGGCCTGGCCTGGCCTGCCATTCTAGACTCGACTAAGAGTGATCCCTTCACTTTTACTCTGGCACCACCATGAGGTTGGCATTTGACTTGGACCAGATGAATGGATGGATGGGTGGATGAATGGATGGATGGTGCTACTTTGAATGACCTTTCTGGTGGGATGTTAATTTGGGTTTGTGTCTAAAGCAACTAATGTGTTATTCGGGACTGTAAAATCTGCATGAAAAATCAATCAATCAATCAATCAATCAATCAATAGAACTCAAGGCTGGAATATCAAACTTGTGAAGTAGCTCTTAGACTTCAATCACATCTCACGTCAACTCTGTTGTGCTGGAGAAAGGATTAAAAACTCTGCAATCGTCAAAATACTTTATGCCAAACTGTGTCTTGAAGCATCCGGGATTCTTCTCATAGTAAGTGAACAAATAGAACTTTCAGACGGTTTTTCAATTTTTAGAATAAAAAAAAAAAAAGAGTATTATTCTTAATCTAACTACGGTAATGCAAACTACACATTGATATGTATCCGACATATTTTACAGCGGAGATTAATCATTTAAAAACAAAAATCTAAATCCAGCAGACTCCAGCAGCCTCTTTATTCCATTGTAAGATAGCCAGGATGGCTTCCACTAATGATGACAGTGGCTAGAAACCAGAAGAGGACTCCAAAGACCGCGGTAGAATTCCCAAATCCACATCCAAACTTTCCCTTTTACGGATGACTGGTCCAGTTTTTCGACTTTCTCTCCTCTGGCCCTCTCTGCTTTCATTTGCCTCTCCTTTCCTTGACATCTGAGCCGCTGGAGACGCTCAGGTTACAGTTTTTACAGCTTAGCCAGCCCCGTGCTCCATACATTCCTTTCTCCCCTTTCCTCTCCCCTCCATGCCCACTCTGTCCGTCCGTCCGTCCGTCCGTCTTCCCCGTGATTACTCACCGGAGCTTACTTTGCCATGGCCCGCATAAAGTTGCAGCCAGATGAAGGAAACACTGTCAGACTGTTAAGATTTCCAGGGGCGTACTCACAAGGGAACATTGTGTATTTGTGTATGTATGCGCATGTGTGTGTGTGTGTTTTTCTCCCCTATAATTTTAAGTTAACATATTCAAGATGAAATTGTGTACACATGGAATAGAAAATGTTTGTTTGTGCAATTGTATTTTGGAGTGGATGAGTTATATTCAATATTAATAATATCACATCTGCAGGTAAAAAAAAAACAAAAACAGTCACAGCTGTGTCAATTTGGACATATAATGAGGCTTTTTACAGGTAGCCTAAATGTTAGATTATGCTAATGGCCTAAAATATGTTACTGGTAGTTCTTCTGGTCTAACAGTCCACTTTAAGGATATGAATGAAACGATTTGCTAAAAAAATGATATTAATGTTCCATCACCAAACTAACTATTTTACAAATACAGAAGTAATAAACATGACATTGAATAAAAAACCATCCACACGACATCAGAATTTAGAAGAGGGAATTCATTTTTACAGAAGCTGTGGCACAGGGATGCTTCTTAATTCCTACTGGATGGCTCCAAGCACAAAAAGGCTTATTTCAGGTCTCACTGAGCTCCAGCAACCCATTGCTTTTCCTTGGAATCTAACACCCGGAAAAAAAAAAAAATCCCAATTACCCCTCGCCGACATATCTACCTAGAAGAGTGTTTGCAACGTGATTGGCCGAAATGTGTCCAAACAATGCCGAGATGGGAGACAAAGCGACACGCAGAACATCTGCCGTCAAACGTCGCCTGCACTTTCTATTCCCCTCAATGAACACAACTGAGGACCGGACAAAAGCCACGAATGGAGAAATCGTGTTTTATCATCGAACCTTGCAGGCCCAACACGGAAGATTCGATGTTCTTGTCGAGCGCGTAAAGCTGACGAGAGACGCACATCTGGATCACACGCCTCTGGGCAGCCGGGCAGCACGCACACACACACACGCGCCTTTACTTGGCAGATATGAGCACGTAAACGCAACACGAGGAGGCGAGTATTCCCCCATTGATTAGTACTAATTATGCACATTGGATGCTCTCCATGAAGCATTTATAGTAATGATGGTCGTGGGGGCGCGAGGTGCCTTCATGGCGCACGGGATTTTCTAGTAACCATTTATTTCAGATGCATTGATACGCGGGCGGCGACTTGGTGTCACAAAAGCGACACAAACACACTCTTGGTGTCTTGCGTTCAACCTCGTTCAAATAAAACATAAGTGACAGTATAAGGATGAGGATGCCGCGCCGACGGATGGATGCATGCATGCACGGTGCTGGCAGGATGCGCGACTTAAACAATAGGACTTGGGGAATAAAACAAACAAACAAACAAACAAATCCAAACACACTTCAAGTTAGTCTTGCATACTTGTTAATATTCCACTTGGGTGCATCATTTCCAGAAGGGCCACTATGGTGTTTTAACACGCACATGCTCCTCCTCACAAGCACTCCACGCGTAAACGGCATGCAGATCCGTTACCTTCATCTCGTCATTAATCTCCCTTTTCACCGGGTGCGCAGGTTTTCGGCTTCTCTTATTTTCCGGAGGTCTGCCCTCTTTTTCCATCTCTGCCATGTTTTCTCACCGATACTTCTGTCAATATTTGCGCTTGGGGGAGGAGCGGTGGTGAGGGGGGGTCGGAGGTGAGGAGTGGGAACGAGAGGCAGCTCTTTACTGTTGCCAGACGGCGGATGTCTTGCAGCTTCTCAGCGGCCCGTTTGGAGCTGGTGATGCCGCCGAGGGCTTGCCGTGCCGGGCTAAGTCAGCCATCTTCCGCTCGTCCCATCCGCGGTCCGTGCACGCACCAGCGCCAGTGTTGTGCCTCCCGCCCGCCAGCCTCTGTCCAAGAGTCAAAGAAGAGGTTGAGCGAGGGGAGGAAAGGAGACAGGGGGAGGGGCCTATGCTGAAACATTATATGACGTGTTGATGATTAGAGGTAGACTGCGTGTCTTCTCACTTTCCAACGGAGCGCAAATCGGTGCAGTCGCCGCATCTGTTCAGTGCGAGTGCCTTCATTCGTTTAGGGCGGGGGCTCGTCTGCAAGAGGCAAACAGGTGCCCCCCATCCATCCATCCATCCATCCATCCATCCATCCATCCATCCATCCATCCATCCATCCATCCATCCATCCATCCATCCATCCATCCATCCATCCATCCATCCATCCATCCATCCATCCATCCATCCATCCATCCATCCATCCATCCATCCATCCATCCATCCATCCATCCATCCATCCATCCATCCATCCATCCATCCATCCATCCATCCAGTCCACATTATAGTGACAGCAGTGTGACATCCAACTTTCACTGCCCATTTTGTACATTGCCTCTGGAAGTTGTGCGCTCAACGCTTATTGGAAAGAGAATATAGAAATGTGTTACATTATTAGTGGCTGCTATTATACAAAAATACATTGCATAAGAACACATTGCCAGCATCACTGCTTGCATATTACATTCTTAAACAGAAATGGGTGTATATAAAAATAAGGAAAGTCGTTCCACTTTGAAGAGTGTTTTTTCTGCCAGTATGTGTACTTTTACTCAAGTCGGAAGGGAGTACCCACGCCACCTATGGATTTGTGAACTTCAGAGGAAAAAAAAGTCTTTGTTTACGCTCAGGATTCCCTACTCTATTTGGCAAAATAACGATATATAAATTCTATTCTTACATGTATAGTCCTAATTTAAGACTGAAGACAAAATTATATTTCAATTAAATTTATATTTTACATTAACGATCCTTGGATGGGAAGTGACGTCATCGGTATGAATGACGTTGCGACTACGTTTGTAAAAGATGGCGGCGCACTGCAATAGGTCGTGTGTTGTGAAACAGCTAGTTACAAACCAGTGAGTTGCGCCCGTAAAAGATAAAGCGATGAACACATGTGGCATCGAAAGTACTTCATAGTAAAATGGCATTAGATACTTGGAAGGCTGTTAAAAAGTGCTGATAGTATACAAGAGAGAAGATGTTTGCACCTGTCTGGACTCGACTTCCATGCACTGTCCGGTCCGTATCGGTGCGGAGGACAATAAGTCTATTCTCCAGCCCAGTACCTTCAAACTGGAGTAAAGTGGTGTCCGACGCCGAGAAGATTGTGGGTTATCCAACCTCTTTCATGAGTCTCCGCTGTCTACTCAGTGACGAGTTCAGTAACGTCGCCATGCATGTTAAGAAGCTGGTCGGAAGCCAACACCCTCTACTTAACACTGCAAGGTAAAACCATTAGAACTAAGAGAGAACTTGAAAATAAATATCTCTGCGGTCGGTCGGCAACATGCGTTATTGCGTTTAATCTGCCATCCTGCACAGACGATGAGCAGAGTGAAGTGACCCTTGCAATTGTTTGTTTTGTTATTGGTGTTGTCTTTAATTTGAGACCTTTGGCACGATATGACATTTAGCACATCAATGACATGTGACTTCCAATCGGACACACCTCAACCGTGATCGCCCTCGCGCTTTTAAAGAGGATTCGTGCCACCGCTAATGACAGCACTTCCTAAACCACCGGAAATACGCCAAAATAAAAGCACTGATTAATAACGTTAAAAAATAAAGCGTGGCATGAGAAGGATTAGAAAACAAAGCTTGTCAAAAGTTACAAACAGCTCAATATGAGTCAGTTACATTTTCTGAGGAGCATCCATCAGCTCAATTTGGGTCTGCTGAAGATGCACTCAACACATTTGTGATATGATCATTAAAAAACGTGAGTAAACTCCACATTGTGACTTGAAATTCCCTCATTGTACATATTTCAGTTTCAGGGAAGAATTCTTCCAACGCCTTTATAAATCTAGTAGCCCTGTGAAAGTTCCTGCACAGTCAAGTCGAAGGCGTGGGTGACCTCTTCACAACCCTTTCAAGATGACAGCAGCCCATTTCTCTCATCTCCTCTGCCCCCCCCCCCCCCCCCCCCCCACGCTCACTCTTTTTCCATGCTCCATTCCCTTGCACAGGATTGATTGATTGATGAATGAATGCTGTTGTAGATAGTGACATAAATATGAATTGCTTGCAAGCCAGCCCTCACAAACGCTCAGAAGAGAGCTGCCTCATAACAGTTGAGGTCTTTTCTATTTTGCAGGTTGCATGTGAAGGGTGAAGAGAGTTTGCTCCAAAAGGTCATTTCTGTTTTTGGACAAAGTGGCATGAGGAATTTGTTCAATGGAAGGTGCAATGACTCTCTCTTCGTAATGGTTGTGTGTTTTTCCATAGCGCCAAAAATGTCAATCATTCATATATTCATTCTGTCATCCCTCTCTTTTTTTCTTTTGCATTCTCATTTTAGCTCCACTATGTCTGCATTCCCTCCCTCTTTTCATGGTCCATCTCCCACATCCACTCTGTCCTCCCCGCCTTTCCCTGTGGTGCAGGGGTGGGTCAAAGATGGGGGGGGGGTCTGGGCATTGAGCAGTGGGGGTGTGGCCGCCTGTCTCCCTCGGAGCCCCTAACGAGAGCGTGATTCATGGCCCAAGGCGCTCGCTCTCTTAGGGACGGGATTAGAGGTGCTCTGTCTAAACGCTCCCACGAGACATTAAAAAGATATTTAATCTAGCTTCCACATAAACAGGCAGCTGTGTGTGGGCCTGCTATTCTTTGTATACATGCATTATTTTGTACACTACACATACAGTATTCCAGTGAGTGTGTCCACTAACCGTGTCACCATTTTGAGAATTTATGATTTCAGTTCAGCAACTTGCACAGAAGCTTCATAAAAAGAAATTTTAAAAAAGGATATTAATTGCTTTAGCTTGGCTGTGTGTTGTTTTTAATGGTGACCACTTGCACAATCTATGTGCGAGCGTGTGTATGTGTGTTTGAATGTTTTTTTTTTTGTGTGTGCCACTTATGAGCTACCATAGCTCAGGCCCATGACAGCTTTTGGCAAAACATAATTCTAAAGTGACAGTAGTGGAAGGAAAAAATATCCTGTCACCCAGTCTGAGTCATCTTTTTCAAAAGCTGCCATGAAGAGAGAGTTTGATGACTAGAACAGCCAATTTCAGGAAAAACAGTCAACAGGAAGTTTTTTGTTTTGGCATGTCTGTCATGGACAGAAGATGTTGCAGCGTTCAAAAATCAGATATCCTACTCAACGAGACATGCTGGGGATAAAAGCAGGTGGAAGGGCTTGGTAATAGGTTGCAAACGCTCGGCGTGCGCCCGGCCTAATTGTTCCTATCTTCTTTTGCAGAGGTTTTGTCTACGACAGCAGGAACAACCTTCAGATGAGAGGACTGGTTGTCCTTCTTCTTTCAAAAGCCGCAGGACCCAGCCACGCCTCGTCCGATCCATTAGCTCAGGACATGGTCAGCGGCATCTACCCCAGGTAAAATCCACTCATGTCACATTTGTGCGAGTGTTTGCCAACCTTTATGGAGACATACGCAGAGGTGTTCCAATTTGGCCGTATTTTGTTAAGGGCACTTGCCATGTGTTCAGCTGTTGCGGGGAAGTTGCTCATTCCAAAAGTGTCTGCTGCCGTGAGTTGTGAGGCCCTGAAAGGAGTTCTTTCTTTTTTTTGCTTGTGCGTCGTTGAGCAGTGTCTGTGTGGAAAGAGCCGAATACACTTGTTATTATAAAACAGGCAAGAGTACAAATACTTGTTGCTCCGCTCTCTCGCAGCTCACTTGGTGCTTGTGTCACACTGCTGTCCGTACTTGCACGCATTCCTTCACTGCACTGTGATGGCCTGGATCTTGACCCCGCACGCAGTGTGACTTGATCACCTCATTTGTGCTTCTACCCGCACTCACTCTGAGCTCTCTCAGGCTCATTAGCACCTCTGCTGATGGCGAGAGAGAAGGTGCGGGATGATTGAAACCTCCGGGGGAGATGGTCTCCTCCCTCCTGACAGGCAGCATTTGTAAAAGATTCCCCACTCTGCTGCCTGACACTGATGATTCACCAAAACAGCCAAATGATTGATGGATAGATGGCAAGTATGAACGCTTATGTTGATGGCCCGATAGGACAATCATTGATGAGCCAAACCATGGGATGGATGGATGGATGGATGGATGGATGGATGGATGGATGGATGGATGGATGGATGGATGGATGGATGGATGGATGGATGGATGGATGGATGGATGGATGGATGGATGGATGGATGGATGGATGGATGGATGGATGGATGGATGGATGGATGGATGGATGGATGGATGGATGGATGGATGGATGGATGGATGGATGGATGGATGGATGGATGGATGGGACGAAAGGATGAACGAGTGAATATTCTCCATCTTCCAGGCAGCGCTCTTCTTTGAAGTCACTCTCCCATCCTCAAGGCTACATTTAATGCAAAGGCAGACAGCTGAGGGAGGAAAATGGCATAGAAGGCTCAGGACGAGAGGCGTGGCGAGGGGGCGTTCCAACTCGGCAAGATGGCATCAGTTGCTACGCAACCAGCCACCAAAGCTATTTATACACAAGCCCCCTTGTCCCCCTTTTTTTTTTTTTTTTTGTTCCGCCCAAAGCCCCACAGATACATAAGTGGACTGAGAGACAAAAGGTTTGGGACATACTGTACGTGCACAAGGAGTTGATCTCATTCCTCCAGGTGAACTTGTGTGCAGTGGTTCCTGCAAATGATTATTTTACACTTTATCATCATCTTTGATGACACGACAAGGATTTGCTGAATATAAAATGACAATGAAAACGTGGCTATTATTTTACCCTTACATTTATTTGACTCTTTAATGAGCTCATTGTGAGCACTTTAATCCACTTGTAATTGGCACTTGACGCAATTCAGTCATCAATTTTAAGTCAAAAAAATCGTCAACCAAAATGATTAGCAACTCATAATATTATCTAATAGAATTGGCTTCAGAATGAAATACTAGAAGTAGTACATTTTGGGGCTGACAGCAGAGAACGAAAAGCCGCATGTCAGTGACACCCATTGAAATGCATTGGAGGGGGGGGTTAAAAAAAGAAAGCCTGGGGGGTGTTCATACAAGGCAAAAAAAAAAAAAAAAAATCAAGATTTTTTTGCCATGACCAATCTTGAGAACAAGCAACTTTCAAAGAATTTTTTTTTTCCGTGTGCTTATTGCAACGCCCATGGAGGGCGACGGTGGTGTTTGGCTAACCTGTCAGACAATAGGTGTGATTGAGAACGACGTTACATTATTGAATGTTAATCACCCCTTTTTTTTCCAGCTGACATTGAACTCGCCAATTACCTGCCTTAAATGTGCGTGTGTGAGTTTTTGGATGGGGGGGGGGGCAAAACAGGCTCATCAGTTTCTCACTGTGGCTGAAAAAGGTAAGTGGCTATCAGGGCGGGCGACCAACCCTGTCCAGATGAATCCATCCCTCCCTCCCTCCCTCCCTCCCTCCCTCCCGCTGCAGCCCTGTGACTTCCTTCCATATGGGCTGCTAATTATCTGCCACCAATGGCTGAATCAACATTTGATTATTTCCAAAAGCCTCCATTGAAAGAATAGGCTCAAAAGTGGCTGTTGTCTGCTTCCTTTTAATCATGAACGAGCTCCAGCAAGTGCTTTTTCATTTCTTTTTCAGAGTGACAAATGAGCATGAGTGTTGCCAGCTGCAGGGTGCTATAAAACAACGTATGAAATAAATGTGCTTTATGCAGGACAAACCATTTTGCAGGGGTGCAGCTACCTCATTGATGATGACCCATGAACATCTTTGATTGTAAAAGCCCCCTAAATGTTACATCTCTTTATTTCCTGTTTTGTCCGCATGGTAGCCAGCGCAATTTGGCAGAAATCACCGAGTTGATTCACACGGCGTTCCTGGTGCATCGCGGGGTGGTCAATTTGAAAGAGTTGACGGCTTCTGACGGCCTGCTGAAGGACATGGAGTTTGGCAATAAAATGGCCGTCCTCAGCGGAGACTTCCTTCTCGCAAACGCTTGCACCGGATTGGCACAGTTAAACAACACCAAGGTAATCCGTGCGGCTGGCTCATGCATGAACAAACATCCATTTAAGTTCCACAAAATGTCATTTTACGGAACTACGTATATTTGCATCCAGCCTATTCCTTATGGCAATGCAGTTATGGGCAGATGTGGCATTGAGCCATTTGCTACAAAGCTGTTTATTTAAAACAATAATGACTTATTAGACATGCACCAGGATGAATTGTGGACCATCCCACGTTCCATAAGCCTTGCCGTTCTAGTGTGCGTGCATTCTAAAGAAGCGATAATATCAGGTTGTTGGAGACCATTGAATAAAAGGATTAATTGGAGGCAGAAACCGTCATCAGTGTATATTCTCAATCACTCGACCCCAACCTGTTCCTGCCTTGATAAATCACGTTCACGGGAAGCTCTTCATCTGCTTTTTTTTTTTGCGATGTAATTCTGATTGTCATCATCCAATTTCAGTGAAGTGAATAATAGTTACTTTTTAGGTACGCCCCATTTCCCTTTCTTTTGATACGCTTTCATTCTAACAACAATGCACCACATGATTAAACAAACCGAAAAGTTTCTACATTTCCGATAAAAGGCAGAAAATTAATGGAATTTTTGGGGGGGTCAACATCTTGACCTGACCTGATGATTGTCTTTGAGCTGTTCCAAACGATGACAGTGATGGAAATGGTATGTCATGGCCTTGAGAGGTGGTAATCTGTGCCGCTGCCGCCACCGCCGCTTCAGTCAAGTCATCTTGGCCCGCAGCTCCGGTTTCTTCCCTTTTGCAGGCCCTGTCGGCAAAACACGATCCGGCTGGATTTGGGAATGGAGGAAGGTGGAAGCAGAGGGGGAGCTTATCTGATACTTTCCAAAAAAAGCCCCCACTTCCCAAGACAGGGAGAGACACCAGAGTAACACTGTAGGCACATTGTCCTTTCAGGTCCACGGGTGAAGCTCGGGTTTCCT
Source organism: Syngnathus floridae (assembly GCF_059516105.1). NCBI lineage: Eukaryota > Metazoa > Chordata > Actinopteri > Syngnathiformes > Syngnathidae > Syngnathus > Syngnathus floridae. The sequence goes on along the minus strand of NC_142428.1, from coordinate 894,692 downwards.
CAATATTTTCCCCCAGATGGATTGCGTTGCATTGGCCGCAACGCACTTTTATGATGAACCAAGGATGACGGCAACGTGTCCCGCCCGATTCATTCGCTTGTATCGCGTATTGTGACCAGACTCTCACGTGGCAAGCTCAAATGTAGCCGTGCGTGCCCCCTGGAAGAGGAAATTGGCAACTGCATTTTTACAGAGCAGTCCGTGTACAAGGAAGGCAAGGGAACTTTACAATATGGATTTATCTTCCTTGGATAAATGTCTCATCAGCAGGAAGGATTTCTACTGTCACAGACGCTCATACTTCAACGTGACACGATAATAATAATAAGTACTTGTTATTAAAGAGGACGTCTTACAATTGAGCCATCTGTTCCGATGCCATTTTGAGTCAGGAGGCCTCTATGGTCGAAAGGGTGACCTTAACGTCTGCTTTGTGTTTGCGTCCGTTTGCCAGGTCGTCGAACTGATTTCCAGTGCCATCGGTGATTTGGTTCAAGGAATCTACTATGAAAATTCCAATACGTTTGAGGTAAAGCACCAGTATGAATGAAAATTGTTAGAAATTGAAAATGGGTGCAGAGCTGCATTTCCAGGACATCAAATCCCAATCCCAACTTGCGAAAGGAAGGCTTGCCCCGACCGAGCCTTCTGTAAGCAAACATTGGAATAGAACTTTTCTAGAATGCAGCAGACCTGTTTTGCCAAGCAGTTAGGATAGTGAAAAATAATTTGTATTCATAGATTTTTTTTTTTTTTTTTTTTTTTATGGTTCATGTCTGGCAGAGAAAGCCTCAATGTCATTAGCATTTTGATGGGATGATTAATGTTTGCGAGGAGGAAATATCTGACAGCAATTATTGTAGACGGGTTTTGTGAAACTATTGTTAATATATTCATGCTTGTATTAGTGAATGTAATTGTCAGTAGTTCTCACCTACACTGTAACAAAGACCTCAAATGATTCTATAACATTTTCTGAACGATTTGCCGAGTTACGGTGGGGATCTTCAATGGCAGATACACAGCAAGAATTCAACTTTATAATCTGTCCTACCCATTCTTTGAGACGGGCCATGCGGTGAATGTGTTTTGACAATCACAGGTTGAGACATCGAGAAGTTGACGCTTTCTACTGTACTTGACTGTTTTTGTAGGAGGATCTTGTCAGCCCTGAAGTGGATACAACAGCATGGGAGGAGCAGACATTCCTGTCTCACGGGGCACTGCTGGCCAAGAGCTGCCAAGCTGCAATGGAGCTGGCACAACATGATAACAAGTCCCAAAGACTGGCCTACATGTACGGCAAACACCTGTCTTTAGGCCACACGGTAAGTTGGGACAATGGACTGTCGTAGATTTGCTCTTTTCTATTGGCATTTGAGGTAGCAAGGACCTGTTAGATTTGATTTGTTTGATTTTCCATTCATTATCTGAACAGCTCATCCTTATATTGTTTTATTTCAATGTATTTTTGAAGGTTATGCTTATTTGATTAGAATTGGAAATGGTAGGTTTTCCATCAATTTTGAGGTCCCACTTTGAGCAATGCACTTTAGTGTTGGATGCCTTCCTGCTGTGTGCTGGGGATCCCAGCATGGGTCTTTTGAACAGCCATTTGCATCCAGCAAGCTGCGTTAGTTGCAGGGCTGTTGATCATGCTTGTTTGGAGTGGGCTCACCTGGAGTGTAAGCAGGCATGACTCACATTGATTGGCTTTGTTAAATTGCTGCGCTTTCCTTCCTTCCTTCGCGCAGCTAAACTCCGACCTGCAACCATTCGTGAAGAGTAACGTGGGAGAGCAGGTGTCTTTCAGTTTTAGCGCCGCACCTGTGGTTTTTCACCGGCACATCGTTGGCCCTGAGCGATGGCAGCAGCAACTGCGACAGGTAATTCACGTGTGGACAAAAAAAAGTTCTAATATTCAGGGACGTTCCTTAGTGGCGATATTTTGATGATTGGGCTTTTTATTTTATTTCTTTTTTTTCTTTATCAGGCAAAAAGAATGAGAAATCAACTGGATTATTCTGAGGTAAGCGCAATTGTTTTGTTTGTCCATTTCACTGTAATAATACTTCATATCAAAGTTGAGTCAAGGTGTGACAGACGGGGACTGGCGGAAGGAGAATGGGCTGCTTGAGACCGGGGGATTATTTACAAACCAGAGCAGGATAGATTAGTTACCAAGGCCTATTTGTGGAGAAGACATTGAGGCTTGAAAACACTGCCATTGTGGGAGAATCTCCTTCAGCTGGAAAGGACACATAGTGAGAAGTTTGCATGGGAGGAGAAAATCACGTGACATACAGTAGGGGTGAGAGCTAGCTAGCCTAACAGGAACCCGATGACCTTGGGCCTAAAGGTGACTAAAGATGATCAAGTTGGCCGTTTTGCAAGCAGTATGCTCTGATGTGAGAGTGAAAAGGCATCTCTTTTAAATTGATAATGTGCCAGAGTGAGCTTGAGCTCTTTTATTGAAATAGAAGAACAGCCTACGGTGCTTAGCACCTGTAAAATTCATGAGGTAAAACGCCCACAGCAAAAAAAGAAATGCTCCTACGTCATCAGGAATCATTCAACTTACTTTGAACATTCTTTGAATTTTTCTGTGTTGGAACTAAAACACCATTTTGTAACTCACCCGTAACAATTGTCATGGAGAGGAATTGCATTCGTCACACTTGACATGAAAATAGATGCTTGTTATTCTTCAACTTCTGGGTGGATGATACAAATATGACGTGTGTTTTGGGTCTCTCGACAGCTTTTGGCAGCGGTGAAGTCAGAGAAAGGCTTGAGCACGGCAATCAACTTATGCCGTTACCATGGCAACAGGGCTCTGGAGGCCATCCAGGCTTTCCCCTCTTCCGAGGCTCGATCCGCCTTGGAAAACATTGCCTGCGCCATCACCAAATTTTGAGAAGGATTCTCTTGAAGGCACACCCGCACACTTTTGAAGGTCCTTTTTTGCAGAGGCCAGCAAAGAAGAACCACAGGACAGAAAACTGGACTTGGGAAAGCAAACCAAGCAAAGCAGGTGCTCGCTCACTCAATGAGGTAAACTGTGAATGTGCTGAACGAAAAATAAAAACATTTTAGGCTCGTGCTTTGAATTGATACGAGAATGAATTGGAAGTTTGACGATATATTTAGCTTTTGTTTGATTTCTATGAAAAAGCAGTTTGTCCAGCCCTGAACAAATTCCCAGTGCCATATGAATTTAGCTTTTTCAATTGGGATTTTTCAGTGAAATCCTCACTGGGGCATCTGATGACATTTGCCAAATTGCCAAGCACACGCAAATAATGCTGTTCTGTCGGATAGGTGATCATCATTTTTAACTCGAGTTTGACATGAGATTCCCTCCCAAGAGAAGGAAATGGCACATGTACAGCTCAAGAACAAAGTGATGCGTGTCACTTTATTGCATGTGTGATGTGATCTAAGTCAAGTCAGGGGCGGGCAAAGGTCACCCACCCTCTCCCGGCCGGCCCAGCCAGCCAGAACACTGAAACTCCGCCAAGCAGTAATTATTAATGAAGAGACTTGAGCAAATGGACAGGAAATGCAGAGCTATTGATTGGGCTTGGCTGCCCTGCTCCGAGCCGTGCGAGTTGGCGCCAGCCAGCCAGCCAGCCAGCCCCGGCCGGTGGCCTGTGGTTTCCCCGGGCCGCTGTCTGCAAGGAGGAAGCAGCGGCGGCTCAGGTGTGAAACTACGCAGCCAGGCCTCACCTGGAGAACACAGCTCAGGGATCTAACTGCCTGAGATTTTACTTTTGGCCACTTTCTACAAATTGTCTGTGAGAAAATATGTTGTTTTAATGGAAGCAAAAACATCATTCCAGATTACACTTAAATTTGTACACATTAAATCTAATCAAGACAAAAAAAAAAGGCTGCTAGGTTGATCTCCGTCAACTTGCTCTCAGTTTGGGCTTCCTATGCCACCCTCGCTTCCCGTTCACAGCGTGTGCCAAGAAAACCCTCGGGCACTTCATGAAATATTCATCATCGCCGTGAGGAGACATGAGGAAAGGTACATGGAAAGTTAAAAGAACTAAACAAGGAAGGCAGTTGGGCCAAGACCAGAATGTACGAAGCACTCACCAAACAAACTTTTACAAAAAACAGAAACTCGGGCTTAAGACGCTGAATGTAGTAGAAATATACCTGCGCTTCAAAAATGAGCACAGGTATTTTATACTTTTCATTGCAATAATCTGTTATTTATTTTTTTTATAATCAAGGTACACGTATTTTGGGTCAGTTTCTAAATAAACGAACAAAGTCGCAAAGTTTCCACAACCGCTGAATAATAAAAACTCACTTTGCTGCATGTCCTTTGCTCTGGTCGTCATAGTAACAAGTCATAATGTAATTCTTTATCCTTTGTGTATTTTTACAGGGGAAAAATAGACTGTTTATTAGGACACCCAGAAATTGTTTGGGGAAAAAAAAGTAGTAAATTATTATTTTTTTTCCATGCCAATTGCTGTATGTCTCCTTTATTGTTCACGTTGACCCATGACAACCATTAGTTGAATTTGTGCTCTCGAAATCCTATTAGGAACAAATGGGTAATCTGTGGCTAGTTCTGCATGATCAATTTTTTCCGCCGGTGCACTTGGGAATGGTCTTTCCGTAAACACCTGTGACGCTAATATGAGCGTATTGCTGACAGTGATAGATGAGAGTCATTCTCCCGTGATGGCACAAGTACGGCTGAGCGCCCCTGCTTGACACAGACGACGAGCATATTGGCTAAAAATGACACTTTAATGAGCTCCTTGGTGTGTGTGTTAAGTGGCGCACGCCGTCGCCTGGCTGACCCCGGGCCGCGGGCCGCGCTTCCTCCTGCACAGGCCGCATTCGCACCGTTGGCTGCCGCAGAGCAGACCGCCGCGGAGACAGCTCATTAGCCGACTAATGAGAAGCATGTTGAATTCTTAGATCGTCTCTCCGTCCATGTATTTGTGACAGAACATTAAGCTGTTAGTATGTGCATGAAATAGGCAGTGATTCAAATGATTCTTTTTCTATTAAGCTTCAGTTTAGCAGCAGAGTTTCATAGAAATGGCCACAACCACCTGTGACACAATCAAGTCAGGTGTCAAACACAAAATATATGGAATCGGCTAACTTACTATGTTAAAGATGTTAGTTGTACTCTTAGCACCACCGCGCAAACCTGAATGATCATATGACCTTGCGTTTCCCAGAAGAGAAACATTACCATTTAGCAACGGAGCAAAACAGACAACACACAAGACATATATCCATTTTCAATGTTGACATTTGAGTTAAGTTCTCTTAAGCAACACAGAGCAACAGATGGATGGTTTGGGCCAAGATTGGGGTTAAGATTGAGTTTAAAGAGTAATGCAAAACTCATTGGCAACCTGACACGTTACAAACGTATTCTAAGAAAATATTGCACATTTCTACCGATATTGTTTTCAATGGGAATGGAGGTAGACTTTCCACAGCACAGATTCCTCAAACTGTTACTACACGCTCTCGCCACTTGAGGTCGCTACTTCCCCTATATGAAGTCCACGTTTTGTGTACGGTGATTACAATTTTATTTTCAAAATGATCATTCTTCAATCAATTATATATTATTGTGTTAATAATTTGTATCAAATGTAAATATTGTTTATTATTATATTTGTACTGCCTTATTTTGCATTCTGTTTTCAAGAAAAGGCACATGGGATGATTCTCACAACTAGGTCAAATTTGAAAGTTGCACTGTCAATTTGATAACGGCAAAATCGCAATGTCGTCGAAATGATAGATTACCTATTTGTACGGAAGTGACACAGGCGCCGTAACGTGACGTCTAACGACGTCACGCGAGAAATCACAGGAGCGACAGGGGAAAATCATGAACAACAACGGGAACAACCGTTATACGCAACGACATTGTGCAAAAACATCCAGACAGGATTGCACGCACTCGTGAAGGTGAGCGTTCATCTGACAGACACTTGCTTATTTCTCCTCTCCTTTTCTTTTCTTTGTTTAACCCAGTAGTGTTTGGTGAAATTAGCTTTAGCAGGACGAGGGCTTGCAAACACCGCGGCGTCACTCCAATTGACACATCGTGCATCACTGCTCGCTCGCTCGCTTGCTCGCTCGGCCGGCATGTAAACAAGCAATAACGATGCGTCGCTCTGCAAACGGACGCTTTCCGTTCTGCAAGATTGTTTTGGTTCGAACGAGAGAGCGAGCGAGCGAGCGTTGACGGGCGAAGGAATCCGGAAGTAGTGCGGGGCGCACAAGTGACGAATCGGCGTCACGGCAGCTCGCCTGCAGTGAGTCAATGCCAAATGATGTGATCACACGCCGTGCGCTGTGTCACTGTGCTGTCACTGTGCTGTCACTGTGCTGCTGGCGTGTGCCTCAATTATTCGATGACATGATGTGCCACGTCTCTGTTACATACCCACTGATATTCGGCCATGTGTCCGTCCGTGCAAGACAATCCCTCACCTAACGGAACATCACTTAACGCTTCCTGGTCTTGGTTTGCTCACAGTTCTGCGACACACGGAAAAGAAAGATGTAGCTGGCTTTCAAAAGCACCCTGGAACACTCTACAGGTGAGCACAGACAACTCCTTTTCAGTCTAATTGGAAACAATAAGCACCAAAACGGAGATGCTGAGTTTGAGGATGAACCTAAAATACAATGACATTTACAGCTGATCTTTGGAGGAACATGTTTAACTGTTTGTGCAATTTGTTGTGTAACACACAAAAGTTAAGTTTGATCCATGAATGGAACAATACACTTCCTGTAGTTAATTATTTCGCTTGGTCATGTCATTCACAGTACACACCACATTTTGGTTTTGTAGGCTATGAATTCCTCCAAGTATGGGGAAGCTTCAGATGAAAAAATGCTTGAAAAAGGTAAGCAAAAACTGTGACTCATGTCAATGAAATGTCATTCCGTTCATCCAATGCTTATCTGCTTATATTGGCAGAACACAAGCCCGGTCAAAAAGACGAGACTGAGGACTTGGCTTTTTGCGAGGCCCCAGGAGAGCGTGGCCGAGCTGGATCTCCCGGGACCGCCGAGGCTGCTAAACGAACTTCTTCCGAAATGGAACCGGACTCCAACTTGTCAAGCGGCAAAAGAGTCCGAGTTGCAGGCGAGGTGAGTTTTCCCGCCTGCCTGCCTGCCTGCCAAGTGGTGTCTGCTTTGTACTTCAAAGTATCCTGCTGCACAATTGTTGGTCAAAATTCGAGTGCCCACAATCTGTGGAGGTGTGTGTGACTCATTTTCATCAAGGGGCAAGCCACCTCAATCATGGCTTCCATAGCTGCAGGAACGTGCAGGAAAGCCCTTGCACAGTAGTCCAAATCTATCACTTAGTACTGTGTGGCATCAACACGACTCTGAATTGGATAGTGTACACTCGTTGCATGCTCTTGTGATTGCTGAGCCTGGAGGTGTCAAAGCACTTTAAACAGCAGCTTTGATGATCATAAAATGTCTTTGTCTTTGATGGCAATTTCAATCCCAAAAGGGCACATTGTTCAGATCGGCTTGCGAAAGATTGCGCTCACTTGGTTCTTTCCTTGCTCTAGATGAGGCGGCACTTGGCTGATGAGAGCAGCGGACACGAGCCTCTGTGTCTGAGTACAAACGGGGACAACCTTCATGGCAAATCCAGAGTTTCCTATCGGAAGCCCCTCTTCAGTATCTCCCACAGAATCTTGGAGAAGAAGAACACGCAAAGCGTGGAGCAGCAAGCGGGTCAAGGTCCCGGACATCAGCTCAACTCCGGCGGCCTCTTGTCCTCCACTCTCCTCAGTTTGCAAGAAAAAGGCTCGTCGGAGGCTTCTCCCAACTCGGGCGATTTGGCCCAGGCGTGGTCCAAGGACTCCAGCATTTACCCTCTCATTGAAAAAATGTTCTTCATCCTCAACAGCCTCAGTTCCAGCATGACTCAGCTGCACAGCAAGGTGGACCTGTTAAGTCTGGAAGTCATGCGGATAAAGAAGCAGATCAAACCGGCGCAGACGGTGGCCGAGTTCCAGCCTCCTCCGGAATACCTGCTGACCAGCGAAGAGTTGAATCCTCTGATGGAGCAGACGTCCAACGCCGGAGAGTTGGCCTGCCGCTTGCTGGTGCATCTCTTCCCCGAGCTGTTCAAGGCCAAGGAGTGCTCCCACCACGACTGCATGGCGAGCAAGAGGTCGCTGGAGTCGTTGCATTTGCAGCTGATCCGCAACTACGTGGAGGCTTGCTATCCCTCGGTCAAGAACAACGGCGTGTGGAAGGGAGAGTGCCTCCCTCAGATTAATGACTTCTTCAATCGCTTCTGGGCCCAGAGGGACATGGAGAGCGCTCGGCTGCTCAGGAAGCAGACGGCGGCGGAAGGAGGAATCAAAGCGGAGCGCTCGCCCACCTATCGGCTCTTCCACGACCAGCCCGTAGCCCGGGGAGAACCGCTCTCGCGGGAGAACCGGCAGGGCGGCTCGGTGGCCAACCGCGGAGAGGCGGAGGAGCTGGACGAGCTCTCTTCCCCGGAGGACTTTGTCATTTTCCTCATGCATCGACTCTTCCCTGAGTTTTTCGAAGAGGGGACCAAAGTGCCAGAAGGCTGTTTGAACGGCGCCGGTCAGCAGATCCTGGACTCGGACAGGATGGAAATCATCAAGAAGTACATGGAGAGCAATTTTCCCGACGTGCCCGAGGAGAGCTGGCTTCAGGTGTGCATTCAGCATATGGACGACGCCGCCTTTGACGCTCCTCACAGCAACGGCAGCGAAACGGCCAACGACGAGCGCTACGACCCGGCCGGCGCGACCGAGGAGGTTTCCGCCCTGAAGCTTCCGGAGACGTGCGACCACGAAAGGCCCTTGCGCAAGTCCAAAAAGTCGCTGCTGTCGCCCATCGATTTTGACAATCTGGAGATCCCCGTCCCGGACTTCGCCGTTCCCTGCGAGTTCCTCTTGTCCAAGGAGCAGCTGAAGTGTAACTACGAATGCAGTTTGTCCATCGGGAACTTTGCCTCCCGGTTGCTGGTGCTCATGTTCCCCGAGCTCTTCACCCAGGAGAATATGCGCAAGTTGTACAACTGCAGCGGCTCCCTGGGGAAAAAGCAGCTGGACCCCCGACGCGTCAACCTGATCCGCCATTACGTGCAGTTGGTCTACCCGCAGGCCAGGAACGACCGAGTGTGGACGCTGGAGTTTGTGGGCAAGCTGGACGAGAGGTGCCGGAGACGCGACACGGAGCAGAGGAGATCCTACCTGCAGCAGCAGCACCGCAAAGTCTACCTTCAGGACGCCGAGCAGGACTTTTTCCTGAGCCAGATCCGGCACCCGGACGGCGCCAGGGAGGATCCGGAAATGCCCTCGTTACCTCCCGAGAAGAGCACCAAAGACTTTTGCAAGATCCCCCTGGACGAACTGATGGTTTCCAAACCCGAGTTCCCCGTTGCGCCGGCGTACCTCCTCTCGGACGCCGAGGTTCGGGAAATAGTGCAGCAGAGCCTTTCGGTGGGGAACTTTGCCGCCCGGCTGCTGGTGCGCCTTTTCCCCGAGCTCTTTACGCAGGAGAACCTGCGTCTGCAGTACAACCACTCGGGGGCCTGCAACAAGAAGCAGCTGGACCCGGCGCGCCTGCGACTCATTCGCCACTACGTGGAAACGGTGTATCCCGTGGACAAGATGGAGGAAGTGTGGCACTACGAGTGCGTGCCGAGCATCGACGAGCGCTGCCGGCGCCCCAATCGCAAGAAGTGTGACATTTTGAAGAAGGCCAAGAGGTCCAATTCGGTCTTGTAGTGGCAACACACACATTGTCATTTTTGCACAGCATACGCGCTTAAGCTGTCCTTTCTAGGATCAAGCCAACCTGTTGCGCTTCTATTTTAAAGAAAGAAAAAACAAAAGCCCCAAACTGCTTAGCTAACATCGTTGTAGCCTTCAACAGCACTTGATAGTCTAGTTTTCTAAATGAGCAGAAATGTCACTTCCTGCTGTTGCATTGTTTGGCCTCTTTTAATAAGACGCTGTTAAGCCTTGTTCTAGAGGTTTATATTATAGAAAAAGTTAACGGTGACAGTTGTTGAGCACTTGTTTCTAATAAAAATCACATGACACTTTGGGACTTTTACACTCAATGTGCTACACGCTCTGCCTTGAGCAAAGTTGACTTGAGTGTCAAAATGAATGGAGTCGTCGACAACAAATGGATCAAGTATTTGGTGTTGAAGACATTTGCAAACGCCTGCTTTTACGACCACCAATCTTGTTTGACATCAGTTAAGTGTTGTTTCACTCAATACCAAAAAATGATTGCTTAATGAACAGTAATCAGTGAGGTGGTTTAATACACTTTAATGCAAATACATGGGATCGGACGAATCGATAGAACAATCGATTCTGAAAATATTCCGTAGTGACAGCCCCAGCAGGCAGTACTACTCATGGTCAAACATTTTCTTTGCAATATTCTTTCGGGGATCTGCCACTTTGCCGACTGGAAACGATATCGCCAATAGTAACCAAGTCACGTCAAATATAAATGGTTCATCCGAGTGCTCATTTATGTTTGTCATGAACGGTTTTGTCTTCCATAACACTTTATCCTGGAGGATATTCTATGTCCATAAAGTAAGTGCCTTTACTTAGCCAACCGTGAAGAATTTCAAGGCTTAAAGGCCTCATCTTTAGGTACTGTTATAAACTTCCAGCGCCTCAAAGAAACTTTGTACTTTTCTGCATTACTGGATTCACCCAAAAGCTTTTTCAGGACAACTCTCATTAAAGTAACCGTGTTGGTATCTTGGTTCTCTGAAATCACCAGGTCCAATGTGTCGCCAACTTTCACCTAAATACACAACACAAATGTCAGCACAAACAATCGTGCGTGCGCAAGGTGCTGCTAAACACTCACCGTTTTACTTTTCTTGATAAGCCTTTGTCCATTTAATCTCAGCTTGTTGCTGTAGAAGCTATCTTCAATTTTGCTGTTGAGAGAAAAACACAGTTGGATTGATGAAACACTGTTTCAAGTATTTGCTCACTGTAGATTTTCATTTGACACGTGATGTCATCTGTGAGACTTACTTGCGCGCCATGTCCAAGCCAGCCCTTAAAACGACGTCATAACGGAAGGACTGCACATATTTCTCAACGTCTTTATAGTCTTTTGGCATATTTGGAACCTCGTCGGCCTCGTCCTCAGAATCACTGCTCTCTGGGTCCTTTTCTTCTTCTTCTTCTTCTTGGTGCGTTGGCTTCGAAGCACCTTTCTTCCTGTTGCTTTTAAACCTCAGCTGATGGATTGTCCACCTCCGAACGGCATCCCTGCCGCAGAGAGCTGGCCGGTGGCAACCCAGTGTGGGATAGGTGGAGCAGCCCCACAGCTGGCGTGTATGGATAGTTCTGGGACACCATTCCGTCTGTGCAGGTCCATATCCTGCAGCCAGGAGATGACGCGGGTTCAGTCTTCCCAGTTGCCTCATGGCAAGAGCTTGTACCACCAAACTGTGCATGTTGGAGCTCCACCCTGTGACTACAAGCCAAGGTATTGAAACAATGATTAAAATGGACATTTTCTGCAGTCCTTGAAGGACTCGCGAGAGTACCGCAACCTATTGGTTGTTATGATTGGCACGAGCATCAGATGGGAAAATATTTGCGTTGTGATTTAGTTCTGGTTGTTTTTCGCATGGCGTGTGATTTCCTTTATTTCATCAAGTTTGACAGCCATCGATATGAGGCTAACAGTTAACTCACGGTAGAATTCTTTGGGATCTTTTTAGTTTTGGCAGGCACCTACCTACCGCCATTGAAAAACGCCACATTTACCTCGGATGCTCAATCATAGTAGTAAAATGAAGCACGTGTAGTCAGTGAGTCAGACGGACAGACAGACACTCACCTATCAAATAGCCTCTCATAGCTTGTTGTGGTAATAACAACGTCGTCTAAATCTGGCTGTTATTTGTGTTGTCACATCAGCTGTCAGCCATAAGTGCTGCCCTCTACCGTTTGGGAAAGAATAGTGTTGCTTTGTCCAGTGCGGCGCAATTAGATACTTTTTAACATCAAATTGTGATTTGCGTGGCAATTAGATATTTTTCAACATGACGAAATTGTGATTTAACGTGTTAGAAAAGAAAATGAATGGGAAAGTTAATACAAACACACATACTCTACTGTACTGACATTTATTGCAGATATTATTTTCCAGCATAAGATAGAATTGCTTACATATTTTTAGATATAATCACCTTTAGCCTACAATCATTTTGATATTAGGACAACAACTATGTAAATTTGTACAAGAAGTAACCAATTTGATTTGCTTTGTATAATGCTATACAACAGTGGACCTCAACCTTTTTTTTTTTTTTTTTTAATCTCTCAGTCCCAGTACCAAACGACCCAGCGCCGCCATTGTTGTATCTTATGTGAGTACCTTTTTTTCCCCAATGATTTTACATCAACATTCATCGTTAGTACAAGTCGTAGTCTATTGGGATTTCAAGTGCATAATATTGGTTTCTCAACACTGAAAATTATATGTTTGCTTGATTATGTTCATCTCTTACATGTTATACAAAATAAATCAATATTATAAAACGCCAATGGTGTAAACTTAAGTGTATTAAAATCTTTGCATTAATTGTATGTAAACTGTATTTGATTGGAGGGTGGAATTGTGATGTTCGTATGAACCTTTTTTTCTGTACAGCTACATAATTGACATTTATTACATAATGTGCGCTGGTGGCTTACATTCAGTTCTGCTTATTAACCACACTGCATTAGACCATCATGATGCAATTGTGGTCATGGATCTGGTGTCCTGATGATATTTTTTGCAAATACATACACAGTGAGTGGAGATGTTCAATAGATACCATCATAACCGCTTCATCGTGTGATATGTAAACCTCTGTCTGCAAGATTCATGCAGATGCTATTACAGTTGACGGGTCATTTTCAGATGGTGGCACCTGGTAGTAAAAAAAATAATAATAATAATCGCTTGAAGAGAATATATTTGAACCAACGTGAGCAAATTCACCTAAAAGTTCAATGTACAGTATGTTCGTATTGTATACCAAAGAGTGCAAAATGTAAACTTCCCACTTACAAAATTGCTTCTTCTGTAGGCAATTATGTAGGGAATTTCCCAAAATAACAGTCAAAGTGAGAGAGGTTTTCAGGAGTGTACACAGCAAACAGAACTGGACTAGATTATACAAAAGCGTGTAACCGGTCCAGGTTGTACAGAGCAAAGCAAACAGAACGGGACTAGATTGTACAAAAGCGTGTAACCAGTCCGGGTTGCACGCCGAGGTCAGCTGGGACAGGCTACCGCTCGCTCAGCCGCAAGCCAAGGAAAAGCATTTTCAGTAATGGATGAGATGCATTAGACTAGCGCATGCTATATAGCACAACTTACCGCCTCTCGGCTCATGCTAGCAAAAAAAGATTATGAACAATACGTATACGTTTGATATTTCCCCCAAAGAATGTGCTCCAGCTTCCTTCCACATCCCCTGGCCATAGAATGCAGCTAGCATGCTCGCCGTGAAGCTAATGAGGCGAGTTAATGAACCCAAATGAACTAAAAATACCAGCAAGCGGTTGGTTGGTTGGTTGGTTGGTTGGTTGGTTGGTTGGTTGGTTGGTTGGTTGGTTGGTTGGTTGGTTGGTTGGTTGGTTGGTTGGTTGGTTGGTTGGTTGGTTGGTTGGTTGGTTGGTTGGTTGGTTGGTTGGTTGGTTGGTTGGTTGGTTGGTTGGTTGGTTGGTTGGTTGGTTGGTTGGTTGGTTGGTTGGTTGGTTGTGGCAGAGATGTACGTTTCATTCTGCTTCCTTTGCGTCCAACTAACATTGTCCATTTGACCTTCCACTCGACTTGGGTTTTTGCGTTTATTGCTGTAGTTGGAAGTAGAGCAACCATATGGACTAAGAATCTCTTCAAACTTGCCAAGTTACCATGACCACTTTCAGACGTTTTTGTGTCCAGCTCTCTCTCTCTCTCTCTCTCTCTCTCGTGAGTGAGTGAGTGAGTGAGTGAGTGAGTGAGTGAGTGAGTGAGTGAGTGAGTGAGTGAGTGAGTGAGTGAGTGAGTGAGTGAGTGAGTGAGTGAGTGAGTGAGTGAGTGAGTGAGTGAGTGAGTGAGCGAGTGAGTGAGTGAGTGAGCGAGCGAGTGAGCGAGTGAGTGAGCGAGCGAGTGAGCGAGCGAGGTAACCGGAGCGACGGCAGCGTTAACAGTCTTCGCACCTTACTGATCGCGCTTATTGCTTTGTTGATTCACACGTTGGGGATTTAGGCATTCCTTTGTGTACCTCACATGCAGCCAAGTGTTTGTACGCTACAGATGTTCTTCATAGTGAAGTCTCCACACAAGAGCCATTTCTGTGGAAGGACCTGTGGTTGTGGCAGTTCTCGCTGCAGTGGACGATCAGCACCGGGTAACACAGCGCGTCGTCGTAGTCCGGGGGTTCTTCGTCGTCGGTGGTGAGACGCTCGGAAAGGCAGCGCGTGTTTTCGCTGGGACTTTCCTGCTCGTTCAAGCTGCCGCTCCTCCAGAAGCAGCTCCTTTGCGATCCGTAGCGTCGGGCCAGGGAGAAGCGGCTGCCGCTGAAGGGGATCCTGGAGCTGGCTCCCGTGCAGATGCTGAGGGCGCTTCTGGAGAACACCGAGGAGCAACTGATAGCCCTGTGGCAGCGCTCGCAATTCTGACGGACGCCGCCGAAGCCCGAGGCGCGCTGGGCTAGGTCCATGAGGCCCGCCTCCGAGTAACTGGGCACCAACTGCTGGTTGGAGCGAATGTGCCACTCCAATTCGGTGCTGTCCACGGTGTTGACGCGAGGGATACGTCGCCAATACGGTCGGTCCTCGCACGGCGTGGCCGGAATGTAATCGTGCCCAAAGAGTTTCTCCACACGATAGTGGACGTAGGCGGTCCGGTACTCGGTGAACACTCGTAGGGGCCACGAGAAGGTGAGGAAGGAGGCCAACCAGAAGACGTAGTGGGACAGATACCAGGGGTGGCGCTCCGGGTCGGACAGAGCCATGATGTATTCTTTCAGGTCAATGTTTTTCAGGTGCATGCCCTCCCTGGCCTCCATGTAGTCGTCCAGTCCTTCGTTGTCGGTGAAAAACCGGGCCCGCTGCGTCAGGTAGGAATTCTCCGACTCGACGTTGGCGAAGCTAAAACACTTGGTGAAACGCATCTTTGTGAGGGCAGACTTCTCCAGGCCCAGCAGCTGCTTGGACACATCTTTCACGCCACAGTGAGCGTAGTCAAACTCGGCTTCTGCCACGTGAGTGTTGACGCGCTCGTGGTAAACCTGCGTACTGGTGTAGGCGTCGCCGTTGCGGTAGCGCGTGACTTGCCGGGTGCGCCGCACGTAGTGGTAGCTGATGGCCTTCCACCAGATGCAAGGTTTGGCCTGCTGCATTCTCTGGATTCGCTCGTAAATGCCGTCCACGTCCGCTTTGTGCTGCAGCTCGCTCTGCACGTGACAGTGCCAGCATTCCACCAGGTAGACCAAGTAGAGCATGCCCAGCAGGGCCAGGGGGATGTAAATGTAGCCGTCCGAGCAGGGGCTGTCGTGGTACATCATGGACTTGCCTTTGAAGGCGCTGTCAAAGGTCAGACGGGTCACCTCGGTTACATGACACCAAACCATGGCTCCCATGCAGCCGTACATGAGAATGGAGAGGAGAAGGCATTTCCAGAAACTCTCGCGGCATAGTGACTTGCTCAGAGATTGCTTGAGGGGTTTTTGCTGCGGCCAAAGAGGAAACAACGCAATCAAAAGTCACATCTTATAGGGCATACTTTTTGTTTGCTGGGTGGAGCATTTTTAGCTGTTACGTTGGACTCAAGCAGTGAGGTGTTTCAGGTATATTAGTGGACCTTGAAGGATGGAAATTGTATCTCTTTAATGTGGACTGTATAAGCCTACTTTGTACATAGCATTTAGGACAAGGATCGTCATGCACACAGCTAATTCAAAGAATTGTCAAGCTAGTGTTGACAGTGCGTATGTATTTTTTTATTTTTTATATTTGATTTATTTATTTCTTATTTTGATTGTCTACACTATCTTCTGTGAAAACACATGACTCCACATTAGCATCGCAAGACGTAAACGCATGCACATGGTTTAGTTTCCATTCCCGAAAATACAAGATGAAGAACATACCTCCTCCCTGCTGTCTTCTTCAAACGCGACGGTGGTGGTGTTGGTGTTGGTGTTGGTGATGGTGGTGTTGGTGGTGGTGTTGGTGGTGGTGGTGGTGGGGCTTTCACCGGCAGTCGCAGCCGACGCCGGAGGGGACATTATGCTGATCGGCGATTGATGATGATGATGAAGATGACAGGGCGTGGAATACCTCGCTAATGCACACTTCCCATGCCCGCTGCTAGGGCTCGGGGTAAGCAAGAAAAAGCTCAAGACGCATCTTGGAGCCAACTATGTGAATGCGGTTGCTCGAAAAAGCATACGCGCGCGTGTGTGTGTGTGTGTGCGGGGGGGAGCCCGCATCCCAAACTCCCCCCGACCCCCCCTTACGGTGTGCCGCAGTAACACGAGAGCAAATCGGCGTCCAGATTATTGGCGGCTCCTTATGGCACGCAAAGCGTGACCTGTACTTCCGGACCGCTGATTCTTTTAGCAGACGACGTCGTTTATGGCGTGTGTACGGTTGGCAGGGCTGCTCTCCGTGGTGCTGAAAAGGGCAGGTAGCCCACACGGTGAGACGAGGAATGTTGCGTAAATCACTTAAAGGGAAAGCACCCGCACCCCTCGCCCCACATTGGCATTGTTTTTTGGGGCTTTTTTTGTCTTTTGTACAAGCGCGAAAACCAGAGCTGGCCAACCCCTCTCTCACCCAAAGCTACATTTTATTTTCGAGCCTTCCATTTCTGCCAGTATAATTAATTGATGGCCATTCTTACGCCTACCACAAACCCAGTGCAACAGTAACACATTTGTGAATCTTTACCCATTGTCAACATTCCAAGTGATTAAGCATGAACTGAATATCGTCTAGGCCTACTAAAAGTAACCAAAACTAAAATAAAAATAAATGTAAATGCGAGCAGTCAGTGAAACATTGATTTATTTTGTCTACCCGTGAAAGCAACTGTGTTTGTCTTTCTTCAATTCTAAAGAATCTAATCTTTTTCCCAAGGTCTTCTTTTCTGATGACGTTGTGGTCCCTTAAAGAAAGACAGAATACACGTTATGGCTACATCTGAAAGACAACTGTAAATCCTGCCATTTTTATGCAGTGTTTGAAAGATCCCAATGGCATGGTTGCTCCCACCATGTTGCCAATAATGATATGGAATCTACTTACAGAATACATTTTGGAGAGGTTGTTGAAAAGCACTTGGCCCGCGCTCACTTTGTTCCTCACGCCTCTTATGGTTCCATTTTTGCTGCAGATATTGAGTCGCGTGTTGCTGAAGAGCGTCTCTCTCTTGGCACTAGCATACAAAAGCAGGTCATCAGGTTCGCCATCATCCTCTTCTATTGAAGAGTCGCCCAGCAGGCCTTTAAGATGGCTGTTGGCCTCGCTGGGGGCAGACGAGGCCCTCTGCTGCGCCCCTGGACCGCCGCCGCTGTCCGAGTCCACTGGGTCAGACACTGAGCCGCACCGTGGGGTCTCATCCTTGAACACCTCAGCCAACACACGTCCACTGTTGGCAGACGCGACTCTGAACCTAACCGTCCTCACCGTCTCCTGTTTCACTTTGGAGCCCTCCATTGAAACGCCAGAATACTTCACATTTCACGCCCCAGTCGACAACACCGGACATATTCTTTCAGCCTAAGCCGCGGCCAATTCCTGTGCAATTATCAAACAAAAACATCCCGACGTGCCAAAATGAACTGAAAATATACCCAGAGTACAAAAACGCGACACCAAACTGTTAAATAATGAAGGAGTCTCTGTCATGGCAACAGCTAAAACAGGCAAAGTGTAGAGTGATACATATCAACATGTTCAATAATTGATGGGTAGTCTTCAAGCAGCCGATATCTGTCTTGTCTTTAAAAAGACATACAAAGCAAAGGTGTGAGAAGCTGGCAGTGAGTAAGAATTACCCCCATGGAACTACCAATGAAATATAAGTACTCTGTAAACATGACGCAGTATGAAATGTATACAAGTAAATCATATTCTTAATAACAATGAAATGAATGATTTTCCTTCATTTATCTATATCTATGTGAAAAGACGTGTATTACCTTCTCAATGTACGTCCCGTTTCTGACCTGTAGTTCTACTCCAGTACTGTAGGTGGCAGTAGCTCACAGCGAATGTACGTTCACCAACAAACAAGTCCGAGATTCACGTGGGGCAGAGTGTCAACATGGGGAAAAAAAGACACAACAAACAACTTTTTAGCAGTTTGTCCAAAAAACAGAAGAAACACTTAAAAGAGTTTGGAGAGGAGCATCCCTTTCACGACGTGTAAGTTGCAACGGAAACGTCTCGCGGTGTGAAAGTGGAAGATTCTTTGTCAACTAGCTAAGCAATGAAGCCACAAGCTCGGTTTCCTAAAGATGACAAAAATGCTAGCAATTCTACTGTGTAATTGCGTGTTGTTTTCGTCATGCGTTCCTTTCACAGAGTCAATGACAAATCTGAAAGGACTCAAATAGTAAAACTGGTAAGTGATGTCACTCCCTATTTACTTCCCATGAGCTATTTAGTATTTTGGATCATATTTAGGAATCGCGTTCACTGCAGCCACTGTTAGAAAACTACAATTCGTACTGCATTTTATTTAGTGTGTGGATCATTTGAAATTTCATTGGGGCTGACGGAAAATGTATGCATGCTGATATTTTAACATCTAAGGCACCAAGCCCAGAACACTCTGATGCTGAGCCGGATGATTTGGAGGAGGAAATTGAGGACCAAGAGCAGAAAACAGCCTATCAGAAACTTCTTTCGACCCTTAGTCAACCCAACCACAATGACCAAAGTGAAGAGGACAGCACTGATGAAGAGGAGCTTGTTGATGAAGGCACGCTAATCGTAATAGCCATTCTAATATGCACATGGACCGCAACCGAGATTGTTACTATTGTACTAAATGACGTGGCGTTTGCAGAAAACTGTGCTGCTGCTGTTGACCAAGATGATGGCGTTGAAGAGACTGGGGACGAGGAGGAGGAAGAGGAGGAGGAGGAGGAGGAAGAACCTGAAGACGCTGGAGTAGGCCTTTCTCAGTCACCAGAAGGCAAGGAGGCGGTGGCGGCGGCAGGGAATGAAGAATTTATTGACAAGGAAAATGAGTCCCAATTCTGCCTGGAGACCAACTTGACTGATGAAAGGGGACAAGAGGACGTTGATGATGACATTGCTGAACGAGACAAAGGTGAGGCGCCATAAATAAACCTGTCGACAGACATTCAATGTTATGTATACTTAATCAAACTGATTTGACATTTTCAAAAGTTGAAGCAAAGTACAAACAGGTGCTTTGTATTTCTAGATCTGTTTTCCCAGCATTTGGACACAGAGTTGAGTGAAGATGACGTGCAAACGATTACATCAGGCATCAAATCAAAGACTCAGATCACGGTACTCACTTTCATACAATTTGTGAGCTTTTGGTCAGCTATTATAATAATCATTTCTTTTGTTTTGCTGAACCTAGTGGCCAAAATTGGGTTCACTTCTTTGCGTCACACCCTTGGAGAGTTTCGGCCCCATCCGCTCGTACAAAGACACCCAGCCCCCTGCTTTCCACAAACTCTTGGAAGCCAGTCGGAAGAACATCAACATGTCTGGAGATTCCACAGAGAAAGCCCAGGAGACGAGCCCTCTCCAGTTGGAGCTGTTGGCTCTCATGGGAACCTACAAAGACCTCTACTATCCCGAGAGCTGCCCTTTGAAAGTGGGCCCGCAGGTCCGAAGCGCTTACTGCCTCCATGTTCTCAACCACGTGCTGAAAGCCAACTCCCGCGTCTTGGCTCACAACGCTCAGCTCAAAGAGCGTCAGCAGCAGGCTAAGCGTGGAGAGGTGTTACAAGATGAACCGAGAGACCAAGGTCTAACCCGACCCAAGGTAAACCTGGCCGATGCTTGCTCTTAAGAAGCAGAAGAAGAGAAAAACCCTAACCCACTGAATCATGTTCAATGAATCCTGCGTGACTTCAAAGTACGATCTCGTAACGTGACAGGTCCTGATTGTTGTGCCGTTCCGAGGCGGAGCGCTCCGCGTGGTCCAAACTCTCATCACTTTGCTGGAGAGCAAAGGCAAGAAGATGGTCGTCAGCAACAAGAAGCGCTTCAAAGACGAGTTCGGAGAGGCGCCGGATGACAAAGCGGCCAATCTGCGCAGACCGGACGATTACCACGCCACGTTCTCCGGCAACGTGGACGATCACTTCAGGATCGGTGCGGCTCGTCCACGTTTGCTCGCTCCCCTTTTTGACGTTGTGTCTGATGCTGGGCTTGCTCTCTCTCTGTCTCCAGGTGTCTCCATAATCAAGGGCAACATGCGGCTCTTCTCGCCCTTCTACTCATCAGACATCATCATCGCTTCTCCGCTGGGCCTGCGCACGGTCATGGGAGTGGAAGGAGAATACAACAGGGACTTTGACTTCCTCTCCTCCATCCAGATACTTGTCGTGGACAAGGCTGATGTCTTCCTGATGCAGAACTGGGAACACGTCTTGGTAGGGATAGCGTCAAAGCTGTGTCGTTCTTCAATACATGAGCGCATGTTGTCCCTTCACCAGCACGTGATGAAGCACATGAACCTGCAGCCGCTGGACTCGCACGGAGTGGACTTTTCCAGGGTGCGAATGTGGAATCTCAACAACTGGGCCAGACATTACCGGCAAACGCTTGTGTTCAGTTCCATCCCGGACCCTCAGATCAACAACATCCTCACCAAGCAGTGTGCCAACTACCGCGGACAGGTTCTGCCTTTCACTCGCTGTAGCCAATTTCTGAAATTGGTGTGCTTCATTCATGCTTGCGCGACATTCCCGCAGATTTCCGTCAAGAACGTTCCCACAGCAGGCTCCATATGCCAAGTTCTCGTTCAGCTGCCCCATGTCTTCCAGATGTTCTCCTCGGACAGCTTCTTGAATCACGACGCAAGGTGGGGTTAAGAAACGGGCTCTCTGGAGAAAACCCGCGATGGATTTTTCAAAGTGATTTCATTTTTTTTTTTTTTTTTTGTCTCTGCTTCCTGCAGGTTTCAGTTCTTTGTGGATAAAGTGCTGCCTCAGTACCGGGACTCTGTCATGTCGCACACACTGATCTACATTCCGTCTTACTTTGACTTTGTACGGTTGCGCAACTACATGAAGAAGCAGGAAATGAGCTTCGCAAGCGTGTGCGAATATTCCCGCAAATCCGAGATGTGTCGGGCAAGGCATTTTTTCCAGAAGGGTGATAAACACTTCATGCTTTTTACGGAACGCTTCCACTTCTACAAGCGGTGAGTGCTGTCGCTCTTGTGGCGTTCCGAAAATGGAAAACCTACTTAACAAAAGCCAAATGATTTTCTTATCTTCATTTATAGTATAAAAGTACAATCAATGGAATGTGAATAGAATCGTACTACAGTTCCATTTGTCTCTTTCCCAATGGGGAACACACCTTTTATTTTATTACCTGTGACAATACGTAACTCACTTAGTTAATGATTGAGTCCGAAGATAGTTCCGTATTGATTTATTTCAAATCTTGCTCCTCTCAGTGATATCCCGGAACAATGTTGGTGTTTTTTTTCCCCCTCTCTCTCTTCAGGTACACCATCAAAGGAATTCAGAATCTGATATTTTATGGGCTTCCCTCCTTCCCGCACTTCTACAGTGAGGTGTGTAACATGCTGGCAGCGGGGGCTCAGGGACAGGAAGCCAGTTGGACGTGCACGGCCCTCTATTCCCGCTTTGACGCCCACAAACTGGCTGCCATCACTGGTGCCCAGCGCGCCACACAGATGCTGCACTCCAACAAAAGCCTTCACCTCTTTGTTACAGGGGGCGAAGAGAAATCCTCCTGACCGCTGAGTGAGACTTGATCATGTGCCAGGTGCCACGCTTGTTAATGCACCGTGGGCAATAAACAACGTCGTTTGACTTGTTCGTATTATTGCTGCAATTTCATTTTCACTCAGATGTTTCAAGAGTTTGCAAATAAATCTTTTACTGGCTTTGTTTCCATCCACGCTGTGGCTCGTTCGCCCCATTTTTGCATCCCGGTTGATGATTGTTGATGCTTTTTGGCCAACGCGCAACATTCCATGTTGTACTCACGTAATTATTAACTCGTGGACTGCTCTTAGCGGGACCTTGGTCACAGAATTCTTGTGTTTTTCTTGTCAGAAGGAAGGTACAAGACGCCAGACGTTCTTACATCGGCCGTTGCCATGGAAGATGAGAGCCAAAAGCTCAGCCTGAAGCGTGAAGTGGGCCTGGTGGGAGCCGTGTCCCTCATCGCCGGGACAATGATCGGCTCGGGGATCTTCATGTCACCGCAGACGGTGCTCGTCACCATCGGCAGTCCCGGAGCCAGTCTGGTGGTGTGGGCGTGCTGTGGGTTGCTGGTCATACTTGCTTCTTTTTGCTATGTGGAAATTGGAAGCATCTTCAGAGAATCGGGGGGAGAATACATCTACATCCTCAGGACCTCGGGCCCGCTCGTGGCCTTTTTGTTAATCTTCAGCTCCGTGTTATTTGTGAGACCCGCTGGTGTTGCCGGCATCGCGCTGAGTTTCGCTCAGTACGTGGTGGCCCCCTTCTACTCGGATTGTGCGCCTCCACCTTTGATAGTCAAGTGTGTGGCCGCAGCTGCAATTATCATTTTAGCTACAGTAAATTGTCTCAACGTTCGCGTCTCCGTGTCAGTGCAGGTTTTCTCCATGGTGGTTAAGGTCCTGGCGCTGGCAGGTATGATAGTGGGAGGTGTCGTGATGCTTGTCAGAGGACACACTGAAAACTTTCAAGACTCCTTTAAAAACACAAACATCGGCATCAATCCGATCGGTATTGCTTTCTACCAGGGCTTGTGGTCGTATGACGGTTGGAATAATCTCAACTATGTGATAGAGGAATTAAAACGTCCAGAGGTACAGTAAATTATTTCATTTGACATACAGTATTGTAAAGCCAGTCTTTTTTTTCACTGTTTATTTCAAACACAAAAATATCAAGTACAGTGTGTTGTGAAAACAAATAACAGCAAAATTAGCACCCCCCCCCCCCCCCCATAGTAATAATAAGGACAAAAAAACCAAACAGAATTACATCAAAACAATCAAACAGGTGATATCTTATCTAACCATCATCCTTTTTACATCGCTGTATAAATAGAAAAGTTTCTTCAAGCCATAAAGCCAGTTGTAAAATACAACTGTAAAGATGATATTGCGGGGACTTTGCAACTTTGATGGACTAGATAAGGGATGGGCAACTGGTTTGAAGTTGTAATTATTGTGTTCACCACTAGATGAAAGACATTGCTTAAGAAAGCCTCCAACTCCAAAACTATTTCTCCTCCAGAGAAGAAGAAGTGTGCATGGCTCTGTCAAAACGCCAGCACTTCATTCGTGCTCAATAATGTAGTTGATCTTACCATTCAGAATTGCAGAATTCTGTCCCTTGCAAAAGTGAGTACACTCTTATTTCAATCAATATGTTTTATCTGTACAATTATTTAAGGACAACACTAGATAATCGACATCTTAGCACAATATAAAGTAGAGTGGTCAGTAAACAGCGAGGACTAAAACAATTCATCCTGCACAAAATTGCATGGGCACAAGTGGCACATTTGATCTTACTCACATTGACTGACAGCAGTTTAGACATAAGGTTATTTGAAAGTGACAGCAAAATGGACATCTGCAAAGTAACTTCTTTACATTGTAGCAAAGTGTCAGTGGGTTTTTTTGCCCCAAGAAAAGACAGAATACATATGGACTAAAAATGAGAGGTGCTGTCACTTTTGTGAAATATTGTATGATGAAAACTATTTGAGATAAGATAACCATTCAGTTGATAGGCGTGACAAAGGAGGTAACTGCAGACGTGTTCCACTTGGCACAAAGCCATAATTATTCCACACGTCAAAGAAGCTGCACTCGCTCATTGTTTACACAGTTATCCCGAGCGAGTCTGCGCTATTCTTCCTTTCGTTAGCCTAACCATGGCGAGCGACAAACCTGGACTAAACCTGAAGAGGGAGGTTGGGATTATCGGAGCGATCTCTTTCATCGCCGGGACCATGATAGGTTCAGGGATCTTCATATCACCCCAGTACGTGATGTCCACCATCGGCAGTCCGGGGGCCAGCCTGCTGATCTGGGCGTCCTGCGGCCTGATAGCCATGCTGGGCGGCCTCTGCTACGCTGAGCTGGGAACAGTCATTCCAGAGTCTGGTGGGGAATATATCTACATGCTGAGGACAGCGGGCAGAGTGGTGGCCTTCATGTTTGTCTTCAGCTTTGTGACTGTCATGAGACCCGCCAGCGCCACGGGAATTGCCCTCAGCTTTGCCGAATATGCCGTGGCCCCTTTTTTTCCAGGCTGCCCCCCTCCACAGCTGGTGGTGAAGTGTGCAGCGGCGGGAGCCATCATAGTTCTGGCCTTGGTCAACTGTCTTAGCTCTCGCCTGGCCACCATCATCCAGGTGGTCACCTTGGTCGTCAAAGTGCTGGCACTGACGCTGATCATAGTGGGTGGAGTGGTAATGCTCTTTGAGAAAGGCACCGGGAACTTTGAGAACGCCTTTGAAGGAACCCAGTTGCAGGTCAAGTCCTTTGGCATTGCTTTCTATCAGGGCTTGTGGTCCTATGATGGCTGGAACACTTTGAATTACTTAACGGAGGAGCTCAAACATCCAGAAGTAAGATCAGCACTTGTTTATATTTCTTTGCTAGTATTTTGCTT
This sequence comes from Syngnathus floridae, assembly GCF_059516105.1. Lineage (NCBI taxonomy): Eukaryota > Metazoa > Chordata > Actinopteri > Syngnathiformes > Syngnathidae > Syngnathus > Syngnathus floridae. The sequence continues at coordinate 869,767 of NC_142428.1, read as the reverse complement.
TGTGGTATATGATGCATATGCAAGCGTAGCACTGCTTCCGTTTTCAGTGAGAATTATTATTTTTTTTACTTCAAATCAATTTTGAGCCTTATCTATGTGTAATTATTGCCATGATTTTCCACTTGCATCAACAACAAGAAGATTGTATTTCCAAGACAATCTTTGACAAGTTTTTATGCTCTTCCAAGAGACGCACTCACATTCAGATAAGACATATATAAACATTTACAAGGGGACCAGAATCATAATATTTCATAGGACTTGGCTGTATGTCTTGTTTTCTGAGTTTTGTCCTTTGCTGTAAAGAGCCAGACTTGAGATTTGGGAGCGTCGCCAGCAACACTCACTTCTCGTGCTGATCTGATCTAATCTATGCGAGCCAGAAGCCGTGAAAATGAAAAGGGAAATCGGTTTGCTTGGCGGCGTGGCCTTTATTTCAGGAACCATGATTGGATCAGGTATATTCATGTCGCCGCAGTTTGTGCTGGCCTACATAGGAAGTCCTGGAGCCAGTTTGTTGATCTGGGCCTTCTGTGGTGTTGTGGCCATGTTTGCCGCCATGTCCTACACCGAACTTGGAAGCATTATTCCTGAGTCTGGGGGAGAATTTATTTACATCCTGCGGATCTATGGCTCGTTTCCCGCTTTCTTGGCGGCTATAACTTTTGTCGTGATTGTCAGGCCTTGTAGCGTGGCGGCAGTGGCGATCAGCATTGCAAAGTATGCGACGGCCCCCTTTTACACTGGCTGCGATCCTCCGCAGCTGATAGTCAAGTGTGTTGCGGCCGGAGTCATACTGACTGTTGCCATCGTAAATATTTTGAACGTACGCCTTGCCGTCAAAATCCAGGTCGTCTTCCTTTTCATCAAGGTCTTAACCTTGACGTTGATTGTAATTGGAGGGATCGTGGCGGCCACGCGGAGCCAGCGTGTCATTGTGCAAAACCTGAGTCCCGATCATGCATTTAAGGGCACTCAATACTCTTTTAGCACAACCGGAATGGCTTTTTATCAAGGACTCTGGTCCTATGCGGGCTGGTACAATTTAAATTATATCATTGAGGAACTGAAACAACCCCAGGTGAGACTGTTTTTTTTTTTTATTATTATTATTATTGACTTTACTCTCCCAATTGTTCTATCATTAGGAATGCAATCGCAAAAATCCCAATGGGTTCTTGTGAATTTTTTCAAAGTTCAGTTGAACAAATGTTTTATTGTTGTGTCACCGCAGTCTTTTTGACGCAATTTTTTTGATCAATGACAAACAATAATTTTGCATCTCAATTGGAAGATGGCTTACATTTGTTACCACTTCTACTGCAGAAGCCAGATTTTGTGATACCACTATATGAAAGAAAACAAAAACCACCATACTGTAGGAAATAAAGGTGAAAACTACAAACAGGAGCAAAACAAACAATAAAATGAAATAGCAATACCACTAACCCTTTGCCAATGTCTCAACAAAACAGATGTCATTTCTCACTGTGTTCTTCTATCGCAGGTTAATCTTCCAAGAGCAGTAATTATTGCCATCTCGCTGGTGACCGGCTTGTATCTGCTGGTGAATGTCAGCTACCTGACAGTAATGACGCCCAAAGAGCTGATTTCATCCAGTGCAGTTGCAGTCACATGGGGGTGAGTCGCATAAATTGTCATATGCGGAAGCTTAGCAATGGAATTCACCCCCCCCCCCCCCTGCCAGGAACAAGGTTTTGGGATCCTGGGGATGGATCATGTCATTAGCTGCCGCTTTGTCCGCTTTTGGGTCACTAAACGGGACGTTCTTCAGCGGTGGTCGAGTGTGCTTTGTCGCTGCACGTGAAGGACACATGGTGAGAATCTTGCAAGTTGGATGCGACACCAGGCGCAAATATTCTTGACACTTGTTTTTTTTTAGCCGGATATTCTGTCCATGGCTCACGTGCACAGACTGACTCCATCTCCAGCACTCATTTTTACCACCGTTGTCTCTTTGCTGGTGCTCATCCCCGGAGACTTTCAGAGTATTGTCAATTTCTTCAGGTGAACACAGGCTCATCATTTCCTCGTGCAGACAAGTTATCTTTTTGTCTTGACCTAATATCAATCTTTTGTTTGCAAGTTTCACCGCCTGGATTTTCTACGCCATCACATTTTCTGGCCTCCTCTACCTTAAGATTAAGAAGCCAGAGCTTCCGAGGCCATACAGGGTGAGAACCACTCATGTAAGCTAGAAGTCCAAGTTAGTTGGACATATATATAAGATTTTTTTTTCCCCCCCTTCAGGTTCCCATCATACTCCCCATATTGGTCCTCATCGCAGCAGTATTCCTCGTGCTGGCCCCCATCATTGACGATCCTCAGATAGAATACCTCTACGTGACGTTATTCATCTTCAGTGGGGTCATCATCTACATCCCTTTCATTCATTACAAGCTATGCCCAAACCTGTTAACCAAGCTGACCATATTCTTGCAGCTGTTTTTAGAGGTGGCCCCAGCAGAGAAAAACCTGTGATGTAGACGGAAAGTTTTTTTACTGGCAATTTTATATCTTCTCCTCATGCCAGCCATTCCTTTTAGCTGGTATGGCACAGAATGTGTGGTGGATTTTCTACCAGGGCTTTTGAAATTGAAACACCAAGTCAGATGCTGTACATGATGAACCATTTTATTAAATAACGATTATTCACCAAAACAACTCATGAATATCCCATTGTGCAAATTTCACAAGAAGACAGGATTGTTTGACACAAAAAGGGAAAGAGCAGGGATCAAACAAATGGACAACAGTGGATATATATATTTAAAAAAAAAAAAAAAAAAGGACAATACACACCCCTATTCAAATGTTGGATTTTTGTGGAAAATCATTCTTAAAAAAAATCCACCATCGATATGACCTATAGAGTGAAAAACAAGTTGGCCTCTCAAATCTTTTCAAGTTAAAAGAAACAAGTGACGCTGGTTAGACCAGCAAAGTACAAATCTCACAAATACAATGAAATCAACACACTTGCTTTTTTTCTTCCCTAAAATACTTTTGAGTTGTATCCACATCAATCGAGCAAAACATGATTTCATTAGCATAGGTTGAAATCAATTTGCAAGTCATTGCATTATTTCATTTTAGCCAACTTGTCAACTGCGTTGGAAGTGGGCTTTGCAAATGTTTTGCTTGTGCTTTAACTCTCTGTGCCATTTGAAGACCTTTGATGGTTGTCAGATGCGTCGTCGCTGCTCTGATGGCCCGTTCTTGTCCCACTCCTCTGATGGTAGAGTATGTGTAGGCGCTCTGCGGTCACATCCGCATCATCTGCCCCCTCGCAGCAGCGGATCCAGTGCGGAGGAATAAGCTCCATGCCATAGTGAGCCCCGGCGATGGCCCCAGCCATGCAGGCTATGGTGTCCGTATCCCCTCCCAGTGCCAAACTGTAGGCTATTGTCCGCTCCAGGCCACCGTAGTTCTCTGGGAGGTATTGCCTCGGTTGCAGGCAATGAAGAACGCAGAAGATGGCAGTTGGTACTGATTGGAGTGCTGCAATGCCATTACCTGATGTCATCAACACCAGACACAACAGGTAAGTGATACAACACAACAAATCCATACTTTAACTTGTCACGACACTGTTGAAATATCATTCATTATCAATAATAGGAATTGGTTGTTGCAGCCCCGCTTCGTTGTATGGATAGATTTGAACGGAAATTTCTCCATTGCCCAAAAGTAGATCGATGAGTACTGACCCAGCTCAGCGATGACCTCCTCTATGGTGACCTTGCCCATGTCCATGAAATCTCTGACTCGATAAAGGCGATTGCAGAATGGCTTCTCTGCTTCCTTCAGACTGTAGCAACACACCAATGAAGACCAATTACATCCAACGGATCATTTCCAGAGCTGTGCCGGAGCATGTGGTGACTTACATTCTTGCATCATTCCGTGAGACTTCATCACTCTCAACTTCCTCCATCTCTGTGATGAGCGTGTTGATGAACGTATGCGGAAGGTCCAAGGCACCTTGTAGGGCCAGGTGCACTGCTAGCGCTTGCAGCACTGCACCATTGTAGCCAAGGGAGCAGGAGTGAGTCAGCATTGCACCCAGACGAGCAAACTAGCAACGCAAGAGAGACGTTTCATCAAACATAAACAGTTTGCCACTCTGAGCTCTGCGACCGCACCTCTCATTGCCATGGTAACAAAAGATGGCAATGCCATGGAGTACACCGTCACTCACTTAAGGTTTAAAACTGGCTAATTTCAGCGACACCAGATATAGGGTGAGTAAATTGGAATATAATTCTTGACCCTTGGGGTGTTTTGATGAAGAAGAAGAAGGAAAAAAAAAAAGAAAAGACATCATCTTAGCAAACCTTTTTAACATCCGCTCGATCAGGGAAGGCCAGTGCAAATGGGGCTGCCCTCATCGCGCCACCATTCCCAAAAGAGCCCCGACCGTTAAATTGATCCCTGGCTGGTTGGTAAACATCAGTGAGGTGGGGAGAGGCCAGTTTCTTTAACACCTGGATCACTCCAGAACCATAACCTCGACCCGGGGATACGCTGTACTCCTTTGCAAACCTGCAAACGCAAGATTCCATCAGTGTAGTGGTTTTACTTTATAATGTGTCGCAGCAAATATGTGCTCTTTCTGTCTGTCTACCTGCGAGCCATGTCATGCTCATCAAAGCCAGCCCGGGTGAGTAGAGATTGGACCACACAACGTGCCATAGCTGTGTCATCACTGTATTCGAGGATGCCTGAAAGACACACAGATTTGCCCATGTTCTATACACCACGAGTGTGCAGTAGATTGAGAAAATGTGTGAATGCATCAATTAAGTTTTTACACTACAGTAGCACTTCCAGAGCTTTAATAGTTTGCATTTGACTTTTTTTTTTTACATATATGCAGGCATGAATATGATTAATCTTATTCTGAGCCGCTCTATTATTTTTCATGCGAGTAGTGTGTATGGGTGTACCTAATGCTGTCACTCACCATTTCCTTTCGTCTCGTCTTCCAGACTGTTCATGTGCTGCAGGACATTTTCAATGGGAACATCCTCAACTCCTTCGAACTCTCCGCCGACACAGTCGCCCAGCACAGCCGCGACCAGTGCTCCCCTAAAACGGGAGAGAGACGGCGGCCCTGCCGCTGCCACCAATGCTCTCGCCATTCACCCGCCGGTCACCAAACGTGTGCGTGCAAGCGCAAGCGAAAGCGTAAGATAACCGAAGCGACTAGTTGACGCGCATAAACGACAACAAAATGTTGGCTTGTTGCTGTCAACTACTTCCGGGTTATGTGTTGATGTCATTTGTCTGCGACACGAGAAAAAAAAAGTCAAAGGATAGCCACGTGATTGAAATACATTTAAAAATAATAATAATAATAGCAAAAACAGTGTATGTGATTTTTTTCACGATTAATGCATGTTACGTACGGTGTAAAGCAATTCATTGGTGCACTTTTTGCAGTTTGGTTAAAGGGAAACAGTGCCACCTACTGGACAGGAGTCATCTGGAAATTCTCTCAAATTCAGTCAAATTGTACAGTATGTGAATGGGTTACTTTATTTGCATATAAACATAAACAGCGGACAACCAAGACTCGACGTGCAATATGTTTCTAACCCTGGTTCAAATCTTAGCTCTTCCTGTGGCTGTTTGTTTTCCACATGGTTCCATGGACTTTCACAATATTGTGACCAAAACTAACATATTATGTGTTAATTGTTGCACTACTATTTGTGAGGTGTCAGTTAGTGAAACACTTTGAGATTTTTCAGTGATTTGAATCAACTTTTTTTCTACTCCCATTCAAAATAAGTTAAATTAGTTCACCGAGGTTTTTCTTTAGCATTAGTAGCTGTACATCAAGTTCAGAACGTAATGCTTTTGTCAGCTCAATTTGATTGAAGTGGTTAATGGCTATATTTCAGGCTTAAACTTTGCCATTTGACAGCATCATCCTTTAGTTTAGCTGCTACTCGCCATGCAAGCGGCAAGGCCAGAGAGGGAGGACAAGGAGGAGAAAGAGGAGGAGAAAGAGGTGGTCGTGGTGCCGGGGTGCTGTTTGGAACCCAATGACTGCAGCATAATTAAAGATGGCGGACTCGGAGGAATTTAGACTCAAGCGATTAATGGTAAGCAAATAGCACTTGGTATGCAAATACATGCGGACATTAAACAGCAGCTCAATGTTTATGCTGCGTCCGACCACAGTGTCATAAGCGGTCATTGGTAGTTTTCTCACAGCACAGCGGATACGGGTGCTTAGGCTAAAGCTAGTTAGCTTGCAACTGTGTGACGCTAGCACGCTGTTGTTTTAGCCGTGATGCGAGTTCTGCCTTCAATATCACTGGCTGCAAATTTGCCATCTTCTATAAGACTACAGCAATCCAAACACAACATGGTGCTCTTGACAATGTTGTTGTCCACTAATGTAGTGTTTTCACGGTGTTCCCCCGCCCCCACAAGCCATTCACAAGGGGGCTTGCAACACGACACAGTTATGCGTTCGAATATCTTGCTTCGTCTGTCGATTGATTCTATTTTATATTGCAAAGCAGCATTTCAATTCTCACAAAGCTACGGGTTAAACATCCTACTGTCAAGGAAGAGACAACGCGAGGCCTGCAATCGTAACAATTCATTCTAGTGGCTATTTAACCGCTATGTCTCAATTTCCCCCTTTCTATTGTGCTGTCATGAAATTCATATGCATTTTTGGTTCATTTCATACGTTATGTGTTACTCTAGTAAAAAAAAAAAAGTGTCTTGTGCCCAAATATTGGCTCTCACTTTGCTTGTTTGATTGCCGGTGTAATGCATGAGTAACTTTTATGTTAAAGCATGGATTTTGATCATTGAAAACAATATCCATATCGAAATTTTTACCTCAAATACCTTGTCGTGCCTGAGTTGGCTGAGGAACACTCTTCTGAAATGCCAAAGAAACAAATAGTGCAGACAAATACATATAGCAGTCCGCAGATACTTTCCCCGCTTAATAATGGTTGGCCGTTCACATATTCACTGATTATTTTGTAGTTGATGGTAAGGTGATTACAGTGGAGTAAACTTTGACTAATTGATGACATTGTTTTAATACTATTTCCTTTTTGAATTTCCAGCTCAGCACATCCATCCATTGAGCATGATGCATAACTCGCCTTTTCCTGTTCTCCTCAGCATGAGCAGCAGCAATCCAGAGTGTTTGACCAGGTGATGGGCTTGGGAGACTTTGCTGATTCCTCTCAAGGCTCCAACACCTCTTCTAAGAGCCCCGGTCTGGAGGAGACAAAGGCCATGGATGAAGTTTCAGGAATAGAGGAGGATCAACATCTAGATGAGGACAACAGCAACAGCAGCAGTCGGCAAGATGAAAAGATGGATGAGGGGGAGGAGGAGTCGTTATCTTCTCGCATTGCTTCCCCCGTCACTGAGCAGTGCTCCTCATTCACCGTGGGGCCCAGTGAAGGAGGAGGAAGAGGCGAGGCAGCATTTGATGATGCGTTGGACGGGCTTCCTTCATTTGGTCCTGAAGAAGAAGAGGAGGAGGACGAGGATTGGCACTTTGCTCTGCCGGCAGAGACACTGCAGGATGGCGACTGTGGCAAAGCCAAATGCAAAAACAATCAATCGAGACCGCAACAGAGCAAAATCCAAGACCGTCCCAGAGAAGATCTGGACGAGGAGCAAGAGAGGGAAGCCACAAGTGGCTCTGCAAGCACGTCCCACTCATCCAAGGACAACACACCTGAAAGCAGCCAAGGTATGTCAAAGTTTATTTTTGTTGAAATGATTTCTTTTTGGGAAAACTGCTGACTTGATATTTTTATCAGATGCAACAATTGTGAATCAGCTAGAGAAAACACAAGACAGTCGGCAAGGAGAGGTGGGTCATGTTCAAATTGATAGGAACTCTTCTCCAACAATGACTTTCCAAATCCTTTGTGCATGTGTCAGCGGTTTGAGCATCCTCCCGTGGAGGCCCGCAACCCTCCGATGTCTCCCAATATCACCATAAAAGATGAGCCAGTTGACGAGGGATACAATGCTGCCGTATTGCCTCAGAGCACCATCAGACACGTCAAAGAAGAACTAGACCATCAGGAGGTAAGTGCCGGCACAGAACAATTATTATTATGAACAAATGTGACCTCTGACTTCAATTCTATTTGTATTTTTCAGGAAGAACTTCGAATTAGCTCTGTTTACTCTGTTGGCGGAGGTAACACGCTTGTGCCCCCTGTTGGTGAGTGTTTCTCACGATGCATATTTTGGAGTGGAGCAAAATTGGCACATTTTTCATATACTTGCGCATGAGCGAGCAGTATCACATAAAGCTTTCCGTTAATTTAAAGGAAGACGTTTTTTCCTCTTTTTTGCAGCCCATCAAGTGACAGCGCCCGCTCCCCCCCAAACGACCCTTTTTATTCCAGGGAGAGGCGCTGTTCTCCAAGCAGTGACTCCCCTTTCTGTCCGACCTCCGACCGCAATTCAGACTTCCCTTTCGTCCCTGTCGCCGATATCGCTTCGACCCCCTGTGCCAACCATTCCCGGCAGTGTTCGCTGCAGTGGCTGCTTTAAGGTGCGGCCATTACACCCTGGCTGCTCTTCTGGCCACTCACACTAAAGAAAGAAAAAAATCAAACCACCAACATATTTTGTTTCTCTGTTGAACATGTTTAGGTTCTGCTAAAAGGTCAAACAGCATTCCAAAGAAAAGGTTCAACACAGCTCTTCTGCTCCACTGTCTGTCTGACAGGACATCTTCCCGCAACAAGCAAGAACCAATTATGTTCTTTATGCAACTGGTATGTACATCGTGGTGACCGCAAAATTAAAAGAAAAAATACCCGCTTGCCTCGTACATCATTTACAAATGCCATATGAAGCAGCAATCACAATGTGTGTCAAGAGCAAGCATTTTCCTACTCTTGTACTCTGATCAAACTCTTTCTTTCTTCTCATCTTTTTGCAGTGAGATTCTTCGGGTTCGGGACACAATAACAATTCCAGCTGATGACAACACCTACTTGCACTTTTGCGGCCAACACTGTTTATCAATCTTTCGACACAGGACCAAAAAAAATGAAAAGGCCCCTGAAAAAGTGGTCGAAAAACGGCCAGAGAAGAAGATTGACAAGCCACAGGAGAAGTCAGAAAATGTTCTTTGTAGTGTCTGCAGAATCCCCAATCGGGTAATCCCATGATATTTTATTGCAGCTGTTGATGTGTCTTTTTGTCTTCACATGATTGCTACATGTTTTTCAATGATTATCGCCGGCAGATCGAGCATGAAGTCAGCCACCAAGGCCGTCTGCACAAACTGTGCAGTGATGCTTGTTTTGTAACATGGCGCAAGATGCGACAGTTAGCCATGAACTGCTGTGAAGGCTGTGGGCTGTATTGTAATAGTAGTTCCGACTCCTATCATACGCTAACAATCGAAAAATCCGAGCTCAACTTTTGTGGTCCCACCTGCATTGGCACTTACAAACAGGTAGATATGCATTTTCCGAAAAGGACACGTGGCACATGAATATTTGTAAAGTGATAAGTTGGGGGCTTTTTTCTTCCTCCTCCCCAAACAGTCTTGCCGAAAGACAATTGAGTGCGCCAGATGTCAAAAGTCGGCAATGGTGTCGGTCACCATCATGGAGCGAGACGATAGGGGAAAAGTTCAACTTTACTGTTCACCCATTTGTGTGCAAATGAGCCGACCACAGCTGCACACGCTAACCGGTAGGTAGGATGGCCAAAAAAAAAACCCAACACCAATTCCAGCCAAAAATGAGTATTTAATTGTCACGTGTCCATTCCACAGGGGCTCCATTCCCATGCTGTCTGTGCAAGAATGTAGCTGTTCCTCAATACCACCTGGCAATGGTGGATGGCACCATAAGGAACTTTTGCTCCTATGAATGCGTTTCTACTTTCAGGGTAAGCGTGGTGCAAGAATTACATCAGAGTACTAACTACGGGTGACAACATTTTTGACGTCTTTCAATAGAGAGCAGGACATACTGGATCAGATTTGATCAATGAAAAATCGTCTCCAAGGGATGCCTCGCGACTCGGGTCGTCTTCCGGAGCCAGCTCTGTTCCTCCCATTCCTCAGGACTACCCATCTCCAGCCCCCTATCCAAGCCACCATGGAAGTAACAGCTCAGTGCCCCCTTTGGTTCCTCCATCGCTAGGATTGACCTCAAGTGCGCCAGGGCAAGGCCACCCCCGAACGCCCGCCGCTCATTCTCTAAAAGCAGCTGAGGGTGGAGCCAGCGATAGCCCCAAAGTCACCTGCCACCAGTGCACTAAACAGTTCGCCACCAAGCCACTGCTTTTTGGCCACCAAGTAAGTAAGACAAGAGCTCTTTCTTTAACCTTTTCATCATTTGAACACCAGAATTATTTCATAATCTTCCCTTTTTTTTTTTTTTTCTTCCTCCTCAGGATCAGATTTCTGTCTTCTGCTCTATGATATGTTGTGATGTGTATAAAACACAAAACAATATCCTGGTCATGTGTGAAGTTTGTAGGAGGGACAAAGTGCCCTTTGACACCATGCACTACAACGGGAAAGACATTTTCTTTTGCAGCAAACGTGAGTCGGCTTTCGTTCTTCCCAATTTGAGAAAGCAAGCTCCATTCAGGCCACAATGTCACAGATGATACAAGAGCAATTGCGTTGCTTCTGACCTTTCCCCCACCTATTCTCTTTCAGACTGTAAACAAAACTTCAAAATGTGCATCACATCGCGTAACAAGGACCCGCCCTGCCGTCCCTGCAGCTATTGCTATGGCATTAGCCAAAAGATGTTGCATAGTCACTATGGAGGCAAGCTGGAAGAGTTCTGCAAACCCCTCTGCATGTCCCAGTACACCGTTCTCTACTATGGGGTAAGGAGAATTTAGTCATGAAAAGAAATCGTCTTAGCCTAACTGATCACTGTGACTTGACTTGGTTGCTCGCACAGATGGGTCGATGCGACAGTTGTCAGAAGCAGGGCTACTTAAACGAGAAGCTGCAGTACATGGGTTCGGTTCGGAACTTCTGCAACCTGACCTGCTTACTCCAATACTGCTTCCTGAATTTTCAATCCACCCAGCACGCTACCAGTAACGGTACTGGACCAGAGCCACCTCATGGTAAGATAGAAGTTCTTTTCTTTTCTTTTTTTTTTTATAGTCTATATATTTTTTTGTTTTTGCCCCATCCATCCGGGGGGAAAAAAAAATCCTAAATGTACCTTGCACAGATGGTGTTCCGATTGTGATGAATGATTTAAAATGTTCAATTTTTTCAGCTCCAGCCCAGCCTCATCACTCCTCAAAAGCCAACCCAATCATAGCTGATGTGGTGTCACTCGCAAACGGCTCTGCAACTCAGCCCAGTGTGCCGGCGTCGGATGTTGCGCTGACTGGTTCGTTTTTGAAAAACGAAGCAAAACTTCTTTTATTAAATGTTCACATTGTGAATCTGTTTTTCTTCTTTTTCTCCTATTAAAGGAGGCTTTCCAACCTCTGGTGTCGATGGCAAGATTCTTGGTCATGTAAGTATTGTATCGTCTTCAGAAACAAGTACAAGTTCAAATACAAGAAAAACACTACAAATGTTTGTTTTTGCTGCTTTTTTTTTTTTTTTTTTTGCAGGCCAGTACTCAAACGGACACCATGCACGGGCCCCCATCCTGCCGACGTCAAATGAAGAACAAGTCAGTTCTTTGCCGGCCATTCACAATGGATCAAGAGAGCTTATGTCTGCTTCTTCAGCCGTCCACTGATTCTTCAGGTAAATTCAGAATAATGTTTGGAGAAAAAAATTCAAGGAACGGAAATTGTTTTGGTGGAATTCCAAGCTAATCACAGCTCCCTCTCTCCAAGCAGATGACATCACATCAAATGACTGTGAAAACGCTGTTAAAAAGATGAAGAAGGACCAGGAAATAGGTGAGTGGTTCACACAGATATTAGCTATATAGCTGCAGGTACACAAATGGCACATGATTGGATCATTTCTTTCTATATGTAACTGTATAGAAGCACTCTACAGTCATTACCAGTTCAGACTATTCAGCAACAAACTGGTAAGTTGGTGGCAATGTGATTGTTTGATTTTGGAGGAATTTAATTGTTGCAAATAAGATTTTCCGTCTAATACGATAACACCGAGGAATTTGCATTTTGTATATGCCACACAGAGGTAGCAAAAGTATTCATATAGGCTGATATGAGTCATTATCATTACCGATGTAATATTTTCATGCCTTCTTTTCACCCTTGTCCAGCGCCATCACCACCCTCATCAAACTGCTCCACAGAGGAGGACAAAGTGAAGATGCTCATGGTGCCAGTTCCTGTGCCGGTCTTCATCCCAGTGCCTATGAACATGTATTCCCAGCACACGCCTGTTCCAATGCCTTTGCCGATAACGGTACGTTCCACATCGTAACATTTGAATGCACAATTTGAAATCTTCTCAAGTGTTTTTTTTTTCTTTTCTTTCTCCCTCCTCCTTCCTTCTAGCTTCCCGTCCCCATCGTTATCCCACCACAGAGTAAAGAAGTGACAGATGCGGCCATCCAGTCGAATCCTTGGAACGAAGATGAAAAGCAGGATCATGTCGAGGTCTCCGTGGAACAGGAAGTGGTATTCCCCGTTGTTGTACCGCCACTAAGCAAAGCTATGAAAGATGCAGCTGTCCAGTCAGATCCTTTGAAACGACAAACTGAAGAGCAGAATCAGGCTAAGATGGCATCACAAATCAAAGATGTCAAAGATGTCGCTGTCCAGTCAGAGCCAATGCTGGTTGCACAAGTTCCCTTGCCCGTTGTGCCACCACTGAGTAAAGATGTTCAAGATGCAGCTGTCCAATCCAAACTTTTCAATTTGAAAAAGCAAAATGATTTGGAGCACTCCAAAGAAGATCAAATCCCATCCGAGGTCCCTGCACCCATTTTTGCGCCTCCGCTGAGCAAACATGCAATCACCGATGACGTCCAATCAGATCGTGTGGATGTGGAGACAGCAGCTGCCGCCGTCCAGTCTGACTCTTCGGATGTGGAGACAGCAGCTGCCGCCGTCCAGTCGGACTCTTCGGATGTGGAGACAGCAGCTGCCGCCGTCCAATCAAAGCCTTTGGATGAGGAGAAGGCTCAAACTGTCCAGTCAGATCATTTGACTGTGGAGACAGCTGCCACTGTCCAATCAAATCCTTTAAATGTGGAGACAGCCGCTCCCGTCCAATCGGATCCTTCGGATGCGGAAGGCGGAACAAAGATGGATTTAGAAAGTGCAACATCAGATGTCGTCGCAGCACCAGTCCAGCAACTTGAGGAGAGTCCAAACACAGCACAAAGCAACATTTCTCCTCCGGTGACTTTGGCTAGCAAAACGGAGCCAATTCGTACCTTGCGTAAAGGCAGGCCAAAGTCCAAAGCGACAACGACGTGTGAGCAGCAAGAAAGTGACACTGCTGAACAACAGCCTCCCTCCTCTCCCATGACCGATTTGGAGTTTGACTTCCCAGCGGGTGAGATGTGAACGAAACCTCCCAAGTTGAACGCCTCTGATAATATGTGCCAGTGTGTGATTGACCAAGAAGAATGTTTCAATATTGCCAATATATTTTTGCTTTGTGTTGCTTTTAAGAAACGTATGATCAGAAGTCGTCGACCCCTCAGCGGGGTGTGAAGAGGCCCCGAGAAGGTTACACTGGTCGGAAACGGGTAAGACGGCACCACTTGAGAACTTGCTTTTTCCTTTGAATTGCCGCCAGCGTTTGCGTTGATGCAGGGTCGCAGGCGAACGACCCCGTTAGATGGCAGCGCCGTCGCGGCTCCTGTCAACTTCAACTTGAACTACATGTACGGCGTTAAAGCATGGAGGAGCTGGGTGCTGCAGCACAACACGCATTCCAGAAGATGTGAGTCAGCGTAGCGACGTTGTCGTCTCGCTTTTACTGGATCAATGTCATCATTTTGCTTCCTTCCTTCCTTCCTTCCGCCGCTTGCAGCCAATCCCGTGATTGTTAAAGAGGACATTCTTCAGTGCGATTCGGCCGAGCTGAGCTACGCCTTGTCTTGTTTTATCAAAGAAGTGCGTAGGCCCAACGGCGAGTTCTACAGCCCTGACAGCATTTTCTACCTCTGCCTGGGGATACAGCAGGTACGCGTCTCTTCTTTGATTGTCCTTCGAGTCATCCATCCTGACCCTGAGTCTTCTTTGCTATGGTTTCCCTCAGTATTTATTCATCAAAGGCCGCATTGAGAATATTTTCACCGATGAGCTATACAGTCAGTTTGCTATGGAGATCTCCGGGATGCTGCGACTCTGGAAGCCTAAACAGCTGCCCAACGGTACGTTGTACACCTTATCGGTCAGGCTCCAGTCACTTGATGCAATGTGGTCATTGCGCTCTGCCCCTCCCTCCAGGTAGCCCCGTGTCCTCTCGAGTCGAGGAGTCCTTCCTGTGGGAGTGTAAGCAGCTGGGCGCTTACTCCCCCATCGTGTTGCTCAACACGCTTCTCTTCTTCTACACCAAGAACTTCCACTTCACCACGTTGGCACAGCACCAAAGCCTCTCATTTTCCAACTTCAGTTTGCACACCAAACCCTGCAGTCGAGCGGGCAAAGTCCTCTACCTCAAATACCGGCGAAGCGGTGCTGCTGCTGCCGCTGCTGCCGCCGCTGCCGCTGCCGCCGCTGCTGCTGCTGCTGCTACTTCCAGCCGTGCAGAGACAGCGGGTGTGTGGAACACGTCCGCATCTCCGCCGCCATGATACTGAACATACTGATTGCCAATTTCATTCTAAAATGAACGCATCGCCGCCCTCAAATGTGTTGTTGAGACACATTGAAGTTAATGTTCCTGATTTTTGTTTTTAGAGCGAATGAAGAAAAGGCAAGAAAAGGAGGATGGGGACATAGAGATGGTAGAAAATGTTACCAATCCTCTGCACTGTCCTGTCAGACTCTATGAGTTCTATCTCTCCAGATGGTAAGACACGCGCATAAAAATGTAAACATTCATCATTATATTTAACGAGATAAATAAAGTGAAGACACCTTTTCGAATCGGTCCATTTTTCAATTCGATATGTGAGCGCTTTTGTTCCAGGTGCGACCAAAGCTCAATGTCTCTTTCTCTGTTTGAAGCCCACCAACAGCATTGAAGAGGACTGACATGTTTTACCTCCAGCCTGAACGCAACGTCCACACACACAGGTCAGAAACTGCAACCAGGTCGGCATCACAATTTAGATTTGCTTCTCGCTTACCTTCCTTGTGACAAATATTAGTTGAAGAGAAAAAAAAAAAATCCACTTATGATGATTTTCCCTCTATTTAGTGCATGCACCTCATAATTCTTCCCAGCACACTTTGGTGTGGTTTTCTTTCACTTTAAAATGTATCCCACTGTATTTTTATGATGTCAAATGAAATGCACATTGATCTGATGTCATTGTTTCCCTCTCCTGGCCTTCTTTTGTTTGCCCGCAGTTCCTACTGGTATACTTCTCACGCACTACATCACACAATTCTGCAGAGCATGCTCACTCGCATCTTGGCGGTCAAAGAAGTTCAGCGGTAACAGGAGCCAACGGCATCGCAGTTTACACTTTTTGGAACGGGACTGTGTTTTCACAGCATAGCATAGTAGGCACAGCACACATGCGGCGAGCACATGCCAGATGTTGGCTTGGTGTGAAGAAGCGGGCCATGGTGCTTTCAAGGACACAATGGACATCTGTCACAAAGATGAGCTCTTTGTTCATTGGATGCCTGCTTCCTCCGACAAACGCTCCTTCCTCCAGTTTGCTCCTGTTTCAAATAAAAAGGGAGTGTCCCGGACTATTTGAGTTCTCCTTTTATTCCATCCATCCCTGTCAAGACTTTCATCGTCAGATCCAATGGTGGATTCTTTCCTTTGATTCTGCAAAGCTGTGCAGCGTGTCTGTCATGCATCACAGTGTGCCAGAGAGCTGCTGCTGCTGCTGCTGCTGTACTGGCCTTCTTTCTCCCCAAGACCATCACCACCATTTTGTTTGGCAACATGGACAGGTGACAATGGATGACATCATAGAATAGTATGGGTTATGGGTTTTTTGGGGGAAAATGAGAACATTCAAATATGGTGATGTCATCAGCTGCATGTTGAATGCTAGAGGAAAAGTGCCTCATCTCTGATGAGTGCCTCATCTGATATATTCCCCATCATTCTTAGTCCCTTTTGTGGCGGCCTTATGTAGTGTCATATCCCCACATGAATTCTTTGCAGCCATGAATTCTGCCTAATTTCTCTCTCGTCTTTTTTCGTGCTCCACCTTGTACCCCGTACGCATCCATTCCTCTTTTCATGTTTTTTTTTCTTTTTCTGGGGTTTAACTCACATTCATGTGACTTTGCACTCTTATTTAAAGAGTTGCATTTTTTTTTAAAGTGCTTCTGTGTCATGGTGTAGTTTTAAGAAAATTTAAGTTGTCAAATACATGAGCTTTTTTGAGCGGCTGCCAAAAAGTAAAAAATCTGATTTGTACTTATTGATATTCTGCACATTGTCAGGTGACCAATAAACTTTTATTAAAAAAAAAACCCTTATGACTAATTATCAAACATGTCAGCAGTCTTCTGCAACATGACATGGAAACAGTAAAGCAGTGTGGGGAAAAAAGTGCACACAGGACTGTTGCCATGACTTTATTTCGGTTTTGTCTCAACAGTTTCACAACTGTGCTAAAGAAAGAAAGCAAAACATCAACACCAGATGTCACAGAATGCTTTGCCTGAGAGAAAAAATGCTTGTCAGTGCTTCTACTTCTGGATGGGCATCAAGTCATCAATACTTTCTTCCATCTCAAGCCTCTTCTCCATCTCCACCAGAACTTTTACGCCGTCAACTACCATCTGCACGAGCTGCACCTCAGTGAAACCCATTCTGTCAGTGTTGGAGATGTCAAAGATTCCATTATCTGCCTCGGTGTTCACCCCGCCTGGAAAAAATTAGGACAATTTTATGGCCTGACGGGAAGCAGCAGCAGCAGCATTATTTTGACCAAAGCAAGCAAGCAAGGAAGGCACTTTACCAGTTGCACGTTTCTCGAGCCTCAGCCGCTTAAGAACTTCTTCGAACTCAGGGCGTTTGTTCAGGTTTGGCAGCTTGACAATCACACCGGCACGGAGGCTAGTGCCCAGGTTGGATGGGCAGGTCGAGATGAAGCCCAAGTGGTCATTCCACATGAATCCAAGCTCTTTCTCCTTGAGTTTAGACTCAAACTAAAAAGGAGCAGTACAATGAGATCACGGTCAACACCTTGTTATGTCTGAAAGCTCGGTCTGGAGATCCAACCTCTTGAATTCCCCTGCAGAAGCGACTAAAGGCTTCCTTCATGTTGCCACCTTTCTCAACGGAAATCACTTTGAGATGCTCCTCTTCGTTCACCCACACCAAGAAGGTATCGGCTTCATTGTGCCTTTCAAGAGATGGTATGAATTTGTCATGAATGTTCCATTTCCGAGGAAAACGTGCAGCTTTGTCTTACCAGACGCCTCTGCCGTCAGGCCAGTCACGGGCAATCCCCGAGGCAACCAGCTGAGGACACACTGGTTTGGGAAACAGCAAGTGCTTATCTATCATTTCCTGCTGCTCATCTTCTGAAAGGGTCTTCAGTGGCACGTAGCTCCCCTTCAGGTCTCCGCTCAGCGATCCTAGAACTGCGCAGCAAGCAACGTTTGCTACACCCCTTCAACTGCGCAGCCGAAGAAAAGCATTACCTTCGGTGAAGAGCTGCCTGAGAAGACGTCTTTCTCCACGAGTGCAATGTGGCGGCAAGCAGAAGCTGCGAATGTTGCGACTGGCTCGGACGCGGGAAATCAGAACATAGTTGGGGTCGAGGTCGTCGCCCCCCTTAGAGGTAAAAGACACAAATTGTCACGACACTACACTTCCGTAGACGAGCTATTAGAAAAGAACTGCGCTGTACCGCAAGGCTGTCTGGGTTGAATTCACTCTTGTGCATGTCTGTTGTCTTGTAACCATGTTTATCCTCAATGACAAGGTCAAAGAGTTCTTTGAAAACCTCGTAGGACTCCTCGTCACCGGCCACGCAGCCCGTAGTCATACTGAACGGGTTACCTGCAATTGGCAATATTGTCACCAAATCGGACCCGACCAAACATTAGGGCTCAAGGCTCGACTTACTCTACCTGGATTATCTACACCTGTCTGGATGACCCGGTCGATGGTGAAGCCATAAGGAGTTTTCCGCTCACTCAGTGTTTTGTACAGGTCCAGTGTTAAGAACTTGGCCATGTAGTTGTTGTGCATCGTGAGATCTGGAAAGTCCTTCTCGGGCGAATGCTTCTTCAACCGAAGTTTGCCAGGCATCAGGTTGTTGATGGAGCCACCCTTTTCCAGCTTCTTCTCCATCTCCACCAGCAACTTAACGCCATCGATCACAATTTGGACAAGCTGCACCTCAGAGAAGCCCAGTCTGTCGGCGTTTGAGATGTCAAAGACTCCACCCACGGCAGCTGTGTCCACACCACCTGAGAGACCAATATCTCAGCATACGTCCAGGAAAGCAAACAGCGTAAGATTTGGTGTACCTGTTCCACGTTTTTGGAGCCTCAGCTTCTTGAGAATCTCCTCAAACTTAGGGTGCTTGCTCATGTTTGGAAGCTTGACGTGCACACCGGCACGCAGACCGGTGCCCAGGTTGGAAGGGCAGGTCAAGATGTAGCCAAGGTGATCGTTCCACATGAATGCCTCACCTTTCTCCTTGATCACAGCCTCGAGCTAAATAGGACCGAGTTGATTGGGTTATCGTGATGTCGTGCGGCCACCTCCCTCTGTTAACCATCTACAAACCTCTCTGAGTCCGGTGCAAAAGCGAGTGAACACGTCCTTCATGTTGCCACCCTTCTCCATGGAAATCACGCGCAGATGGTCTTCCTCATTCACCCACACCAGGAATGTTTTGTTGTCGTTGTGCCTTTTGAAGGAGACATTCATTGGTTTATCCTTGGAAATCTTGCCAACTTGGGACGACAAGAGGCTCTTTCTTACCAGATGCCTCTGCCGTCAGGCCAGTCACGGGCCATTCCGGAGGCAACCAGCAGGGGAGACACTGGCTTGTCAAACAGGAAGTGGTCATCGATGAGCTGCTGCTGCTGCTCCTCAGTCATGCTCTTCAAGGCGTAGTATTTCCCTTGAAATTCTCCAGTTAGTGTGTCGAGAGCTGCAGAAAAAGCACCAAAACCAAAGAAGATTTAGTTCTGATGTCCACCGCAGTACCTAAATGGCAGGCAGTTTCCACCGGCTCATACCTCCAATGAAAAGCTTCTCCAGAGCACGTCTTTCTCCACGGCTGCAGAGCGGCGGCAGGCAGAAGCCACGGATGCTGCGGCCTGTTCGGACCCGGCAGCTCAGAACATATTTGGAGTCGAGGTCTTTGCCCCCCTGGATGGAAAGGCAAGAATAGACTAAGGTTTGTTGCAATCCAAATGAAACGTCAATATCCAGTTCAAATGCTACTCTACCCTCAGGTGGTCCGGATTAAGGTCAGTCTTATGCATGTCTGTTGGTTTGTATCCTCCATGTCTGGCTTGAATCACAAGGTCCATCAAGCCTCTGAAGACATTGTATGACTCCTCATCTCCGGCCACACAGCCCACGGTCTTGATAAAGGGGTGACCTACGCACATTTCAGAGAGAAGACGTGGCGGCACGGGGACAGAAAAGTCCGAAAGCTGAATTCTCTCGTCTACCTGGATTATCCACGCCTGTCTGAATAACATCATCGATGGTGAAGCCATTGGGGGTGCAACGTTGCCTCAGCGTCTTGTACATTTCAAGGGTTAAGAACTTGGCAATGTGGTTGTTGTGCTGACTGAGATCTGGGAACTCATCCTTTGAAGAAAAGACAGTCATCTGAAGGTCAGCTGGCATGAGGTCATCGATGGGCTCCTCCTTCTCTAGCCTCTTCTCCATTTCCACGAGCAGCTTGATGCCATCGACCACTATCTGGACCAGCTGCACTTCAGAGAAACCCAGCCTGTCTGCATTGGAGATGTCAAAGACCCCATCCACAGCATCTGTATCCACACCACCTGATGAACACAAGTGATGTATTCAACATCAAAATGGTGCTCCAAAAATCAAATTTGACCAGAAGGTTACTACACGTACCAGTTCCACGTTTCTGGAGTCTCAACCTTCGAAGAACCTCCTCAAACTCAGGATGCTTGCTCATGTTTGGTAGCTTCACATGTACGCCAGCACGAAGACCAGTGCCCAGGTTGGACGGGCACGTCAGGATGTAGCCAAGGTGCTCGTCCCGCATAAATGCTTCACCTTTCTGCTTGATGGACGACTCGATCTTAAAACGGATGGTAAAAACAGGTGATGAGAAGAAGCAGAAATGCTTGAAACATTTGACTCCTGAATGTCTCAAAACCTCTTTGAGTCCGCTGCAGAAGCGAGTGAACACTTCCTTCAAGTTGCTGTCTTTCTGCATGGAGATGACTCGCAAATGGTCCTCCTCGTTCACCCACACCAAGAATGTCTTGCTGTCATTGTGCCTTGAAAGGAAAAATATTCTCAGCTCAAATGCGCCCCCCCCCCCACAGATGCTGCTGCATCTTACCAGATGCCTCTGCCGTCAGGCCAGTCACGGGCCATCCCTGAGGCCAGCAGGAGAGGGGACACTGGCTTGTCAAACAGCAAGTGGTCATTGATGAGCTGCTGCTGCTCCTCCTCAGTCATGTTCTTCAAGGCGTAGTATTTTCCCTGAAGGTCGCCACTCAGAGAGTCCAGTGCTGTGTTTGGAAGAAAAGTCACTATTAATGTCCAATTCTGGTTGCTTCTGGTCGCTGTTGTTTACCTTCGACAGAAAGCTTCTCAATAGCACGCCTCTCTCCACGGCTACACAGCGGCGGCAAGCAGAAGCCACGGATGCTGCGGCCGGTTCGTACTCGGGCGCTCAGAACGTACTCTGGGTCCAAATCATCACCTCCCTGAAGCATCACACAAGACGTTTGTTTCTCTGCGGTCCAAATGCTAGCGCCAAATGTCAAGGTGAAAAAGTGCTCGACCTTCAGATTGTCTGGGTTGAGATCAGTCTTGTGATTGTCTTTGGCTTTGAAACCTCGATGTCTGTCTTCAATCACGAGATCCAGCAAGTCTCTGAAGACCACATATGACTCTTCATCTCCGGCCACACACCCAACGGTCATGATGAAGGGATGGCCTGCAGTCAGATACGTCAACTTAGACAAACAACTCCAAAATCCTAGTCAAATTGGCTGCCAGGATGAGTTACTGTACCTGGATTATCAACGCCTGTCTGGATGACATCATCAATGGTGAAGCCATTGGGCGTTGTACGATCCTTCAGCTTCTTATACATCTCCAAAGTTAGTATTTTGGCCATGTGGTTATTGTGCTTACTGAGATCCGGAAACTCGTCCGTAGCCGTCAGTCCCTTCAGCTGGACGCCGCTAGGCATGAGATCATCAATCTGCTCGTCCATTGCCAGCCTCTTTTCCATTTCGATCAGCACCCTGATCCCGTCCACCACCATCTGGACGAGTTTCACCTCGGAGTAACCCAGTCTGTCCTTGTTGGAGATGTCAAAGACTCCGTCCACAACAGCCGAGTCCCCGCCACCTGCTGAACAAATGAGGTAGAGATCTTGGTGAACTTAGCGTCTTTACTGTTGAAATCAAATCCAACAGGTGGTGCAATTGACCTGTTCCGCGTTTCTGCAGCCTCATTCTCTTCAGAACCTCATCAAAATCCGGGTGCTTGCTCAGGTTCGGCAGCTTCACGTGAACACTGGCACGCAGACCAGTTCCCAAGTTGGACGGACAAGTGGTGATGTAGCCGTGGTGCTCGTTCCACATAAACACATAGCCTTTCTTCTTGAACAAGGATTCCATCTAAACACCATCAGGTCACATCCATCAAATATCAAGTCACTTGAATGCAAAGAAATATTTCATATCTCAATCAACTAGAAACCTCTGCAAGTCCAAGACAGAAGCGAGTGAACACTTCCTTCATGTTGCCGCCTTTTTGCATGGAGATCACCCTCAGATGGTCCTTCTCGTTCACCCACACCAGGAATGTCTTGAATTCGTTATACCTTCAATTGCAAATATCACATCAATGTCGACACATTCTTTTCAGATGGTACAAACGATTCCAAATCAATCAAATGTATCATCACCAGATGCCTCTGCCTTCAGGCCAATCACGAGCCATCCCGGCGGCCAGGAGCAGAGGAGACGTGGGCTTTTCGAACAAGAAGTGGTCGTAAATCATCTGCTGCTGTTCAGCCTCCATCATGTCCTTTAAAGGGTAGTATTTCCCCTGTAGGTCTCCAGTCAGTGACTCCAGAACTGCAAGTGCGCCAGAGAATTATTTGACACGTTTCCACGCCGATGAGTGGGTGGGATTTGACCAAGCTCTCTCTGTCATTACCTTGAGAAGAGAGCTTCTCCACAGCACGTCTCTCTCCTCGGCTGCAATTGGGTAGCAGGCAGAAGCCACGGATGCTGCGCCCGGTGCGGATACGGGAGCTCAGAACGTAGTTGGGGTCCAGGTCCTCACCTCCCTACAACAAGTCATTGAGAAGGTGATCAGTACCGGACGTGCATCTAATCAAGGCCTTTACCTTTAATTTCTCTGGGATGAGTTCAGTCTTGTGCTTTTGAGTTGGTTTGTATCCATGTTTGTCCTGAATCACCAGGTCCAGCAAGTCTTTGTAGAGCTCATACGACTCCTCGTCTCCAGCCACACAGCCCACAGTCATGACAAAAGGATCACCTGCAGGTTGTGGTGTCATTGGGCAACAACGTTTTTTAACCTCTTTTCACGAATCCAGGAAGGAGACGACGTTAGGAGAGCTACCGACCGATATTGTCCACGCCGGTCTGGATGACATCGTCTATGGTGTAGTCGTTGGATGTAGTTCGCTCCCTCAGTTTTTGGTACATTTCCAGGGTTAAGTGTTTGGCCATGTAGTTGTTGTGCCGACTGAGCTCTGGGAACTCCTCCTCAGCTGAAAGCCTCTTCCGCTCAGGCTGAGGCTTATCCTCTGGATCTTTGGACAAACTAAACAGAAAGACAGGTGTGTGAGTCCAGAACTGAAGACACTTTTTGTTTGGTTTTACCTCTTGACACTGGGCATGAGATTTTCAATGGGCTCTTGTATCTCCAGTCTCTTCTCCATCTCTACCAGCACCTTGACCCCGTCAATCACCATCTGGACCAGCTCCACCTCAGAGAAGCCCAGTCTGTCAGCATTAGAGATGTCAAAGACGCCATCCACGGCACCGGTGTCCACGCCGCCTGTTTTGACAAGTGTCTTAGTTCAAGTGCTTTGTGGTGTTTCTAGCACTTTCGCAAAAGATTGAGGGAAAAAGAACACAGAAAAGATTGGAAAAAAAAACCCCACACATACCAGTTCCACGTTTCTGGAGCCTCAGCCGCCCAAGAATTTCCTCAAAATCAGGGTGTTGGCCCAAGTTTGGAATTTTTACGTGGACACCGGCACGCAGACCGGTGCCCAGATTGGACGGGCAGGTCAGAATGTAGCCCAGGTGCTCATTCCACATGTATTCCTCCCCTTTTTCTTTGAACAAGGACTCCATCTTTAAAAAAGACACCACAGCAATTAAGTCATCATACAGCTTTTGCAAATCCATCAAAACCCTGATCATGATCACAAACAAACCTCTTTGAGTCCGGTGCAGAAACGAGTGAACACTTCCTTCATGTTGCCGCCTTTCTGCATGGAGATCACTCGTAGATGATCCTCTTCATTCACCCAAACCAGGAACGTCTTGTCGTTATTGTGCCTTTCGAGGAAAAGAAAAAGTATGAGGACCAAGTGGGCTTTCAAGTTTCACGCAGATAGATCTTAATGAACCTCCTCACCAGATGCCTCTGCCGTCAGGCCAGTCGCGAGCCATCCCTGAGGCCAGCAGCAGAGGGGACACTGGCTTGTCAAACAGCATGTGGTCATCAATCAGCTGCTGCTGCTCCTCCTCAGTCATGTTCTTCAAGGCGTAGTATTTCCCTTGAAATTCTCCAGTTAGGGAATCCAGAGCTGCCAAGAAGATCAAAAACACTCAGCTGAGCCTAATGTTTCCAACCCCATTTTATACAGAACTGAAAGTAAGGCACATCCATCATGTTGAAAAATGACACTTGAAATTCAAAATAGGAAAATGTTTCGAGCTTGACGTCATCTGTTCATTACCTTCGACTGATATCCTCTCCACAGCCCGTCTCTCTCCCCGGCTACAGTGCGGCGGCAGACAGTAACCTCGGATGCTTCGGCCTGTTCGCACGCGGCTGCTCAGAACGTAGTTGGAATCGAGGTCATCGCCCCCCTAAAGGAAGGCAGAGAAAATATTTCTCCCCCTCGTCCCTGAAATCATTCAATGGTCAATCAAATGCAGTTCGTCCAACCTTCAGGTGTTCCGGGTCCAGATCGGTCTTGTGATTGTCCGACGGTCCGTAACCTCCGTGCCTTTCCTGAATCACAAGGTCCAACAGGTCTTTGAAGACTTCGTACGACTCCTCATCTCCAGCCACGCAGCCCACCGTCATGATAAATGGGTGACCTACATTCCATTCATCAAAGTCAACGACAATGCAAAACCTCTGGCGTGGTTCAACCTTGGGGACTCCAATTGTACCTGGATTATCCACTCCTGTCTGAATGACATCATCGATGGTGAAGCCATTGGGGGTACACTTGGCCCTCAGCTGGTTGTACATGTCCATCGTTAAAAACTTGGCCATGTAGTTGTTGTGCTGACTCAAATTGGGGAAGTTATCCTTCACTAACGTCTCCATCAAATCAAGTTTGGCCATTCCATCAGAGCTGGACAAAAACAATCGGATGAAGATAGACCAAACCAAAACGACGAGCCCAACATTGATGCACGTTGTGCTGTTTTGATTTCTTGTGATATTTGACCCAATGTAGTTCGTTTACACCACCGATCAAAACTAAGTTTCGGTCTAGAAAAAAGATGAAAGCAATTTACAACATTCTGTAATTTCTCCCTATAGATGCATTTTCAATAAGATGCTCTAAAACAAGAACAGCGTCACTAATCTCAGGTTGGAATTCTTATCGCATATATAGATATTTCTGTCCAATGTGTTTTGCTTTCTAATTGAGGTGTAAAAAAATGGATGAGCACTTTGAAGAGGAGGAATACTCCAACCAAATAATCAGTGTATATGACAAGTGAATCATTTAACATTTCTCAGCGTCTAACTTACACTTGTTCAACAGTGTCTGACATGTTTCCGTCTTCTCTCAGATGCAGCACTAGTAAGAGTAATGACTGCTCAGTTTTCGGAGATACGAGAAAGGTTGCACAGGGAGCGTTGTCAAGCTGAATGTTCGAAAACGCATGCAAGTGCGTGTGTCCCAGCCTATATAGCCCCAACGTCAGCACCACGAACTGTCCACTAAACGCGACAGGCCGACGTGTGCGAGCATTCAAGGATATCGTATGGTCGACGTGCGCTTTGTGCAAAAAAACTTCTTCCATTAAGGCGTCATCTTCCTATTTGTGACGGGAGCTTTATGTAAAAGCGACGCACAATACAATGAACTTTGGTAGTCAACAATGTAATGCGTTGTATCACTGTGACTTGGTTCCACTTGTCTGACTCAAAACTCTGAACATGTAATTGTTAGAATAAAAAAATAAATGTAGTGTTATTATTATTATTATCTGAAAGGTTACGTTTGGTCACAGGCAGCATGAATCATTCTAAATTCAGCAAGGTGCCTCAGCATAGCCAGATGATGGCGCTATCGTTCTCTTCAATGTGCTAGTGGAGCTATTTCAACCTGTCAATTATGGAGGCTGAAATGTTTATGCTTGTGAAGCCTAAAAGAAAATTCATTCGACTACGAGAAATTCCATTCCAATAAAAAAAAAAAAAAACTTGCCTTTCTTTTTATTTTTGTTTTGTTCGTTTCATTTTTTCCACCCTCTCCTTTGTATTTCTATTTTGTATTTCTTGATCAACAGTTTGACTGTTTTTTTGTGTTGTATTTGTGTTGATTTCTACAAATAAATCTTATATTTGTTAAAATTGTGTTTTGTTCCAATAAAGAAAAAATATTTTATTTGTTCATGTCGCATTGTACATGACGTCATCAATCCGCGACTACGTGTTCAGCAGGCGTAAACAAGAGTAAAACATGGCACTGTTTCCAGCCTTTGCTGATGTGAGCACTGACAAGGTTGAAGACCCTTCTAATGGTAAAGATATCTTATTCAACAAGTTACAATATAGTGTTTGGAGTTGTTACATTCCAAGAATATATACCAAGTGGGACAGCGAACATGACTTTTCGCAACGCTGGTCATGTCCGGTGAAACAATTCTGTTGGCCATATAATGTCACGCTCATATAGTTTTATGCAGATGCTAATGCATTAAAGCCACATGCTGTTAGTAGTACCCGCTGGTGTGTTTGAATTGAACCGAATGCTAATGCTACTAGGATGTCAAAGTCTGCTTTATTGTCAATTTCTTCACATGCCAAGACATACAAAGAGATCGAAATTACGTCTCCCACTATCCCACGGTGACAAGACGCAGTACACAATATACATACAAGTAAACAACACTAAAAGTAAAAACAAGAAGGCACAAACAGAATGATGATGAATAAATAATAACTAAAACAAATAACATAATAAATAAGAGGAGCAAAAATGGAGCAAGTGTGCATACAGCAGGCAGTCAGAGCATAGCGCAAAAGTACAGGACGTTTTACGCAGGAGGGGGGAGAGAGAGTTCACGATCCGAACAGCCTGGATGGAGTATGAAGCTGTTGGTGAGTCTGGTGGTGCAGGCCTGTAATTTGCTGACTGATGGATATCAGAAAACAATATGAGTGATAATGCATTACATGTAGCATTACATGTAAGCACAGCGAGGACCCTTATCTGTTCACTGAACTAAGTGACACTTTTTTTGTTTTCTCAATTAGAATTGAAGTGGTTGAATAATCAGAGTTTTCAGACCAGCGATGCCCTGTCCCTGCATAATCGCTTTTTAGAGATCAAAAGTGAGGGCGTACTCCAAGACTCAAGGTAACATTTTGGAGCAAGTAAAGTGATCTGTAAATAATAATGTACGTGTACGTGGTGCTGAATTTTGTAACGTGTAGTTGCTTTATATTCAGTTCAGACAGAACAAATGAGGAGAATGTACCAACAAGGAAGAAGAAAAGAAAGCATGGAGAAAAAAAGAAAAAGCACAAAGAAAAGATTCGACGATCAACACAAAGCAGTGGATCAGACTCTGAACCAATTTTCCCAAGTGATCTCAAGCGAAAACAAACAAACAGGTACACACACACACCACCTAGTGCGCTTCCATTAAATTCTAGTTTTGATTTCAGTCATCCACACCAAGTGATTTCTTATGTCTTTGTTTATGGTTGACACGTGCCTGCCGTCTTAAAGACAACAGGCCGCTCCGGTCGCAACTTCTTTCTCCTGGTTGGATGATCTTCCGTCGCCCGCTGCACAGCCGTTCTGCGTCGACTCTAAAGCTGATGCTTCCAACTGGACTTACAAGTCTCTATACAGAGGGGATGTCGCAAGGTAACACAAAACATTTCGCCTGCCGTTCGAATGGTACGGCTGGAACATTTGTTTTCCTAATATCAAAGCACAACTAGGGCTGTGTGTCTGAACAAGGCTCAAATGTGTGTTCATGGTACTTGCAGGTATAAGAGGAAAGGCAGCTCATCACTGGGTCTGGATCCTCTCAAACAAGAAGTCCACTGGGAGGACGTGAATAAGAAACATAAACGGGGGGACAAGAAGAAAGGCGCCGACAGATACTTTTCCACAGCCTGCCGTCAGTTGCTCAAGTCCGAGCAGCCTCTCCCGACATTACCGAGAGTTTGTGAAAGCAATCGTGTCACCCACTCCAACCCCTTTCTTCCACTGGAAGACATTGAGGGGGAGCAAAAAGGAGAGGCATCCCAAGGTAGTACAATTGGGGTCAGGAACATGATGGACCCACCTGTCCGGGTCATTTAAACATCTCACTTGGTTTTCCTGTGTGGCTCCAGGTGGCAGAGCACAAAGTTCCTCAGTGAATCCACTTGGCGTGTACGACTCCACCACTGCCCTCTGGCTGCAGGGCAAGGGAAAGCAGGATGAGGCCGATCACCCCGACAAGCAAAACGTGGAGACACGACAAGAAGCTGTGCTTTTGACCGGCCAGACTGAAGAATTCAACCGCAAACTGAGAGAGCAACCAGAGGACACTCAGCTCTGGCTAAAATTCATTCGATATCAGGTAGGAAGACTCTTTTGCTGCGGTCGTGCTCGCAACTTTGCACGCGCTCTTGAATGACTTGTCATGTATGGAGCTTATCTTGCCTTTAGGATGAGTTGGGTGCAACCGTATTTGGAGGTGAGGAAGAGCAACAGGGCAAAGAGTTAGCGGAGCGCCGCGGCAAGTCTTCGTACAAAGCCGTGCTGGAGAAAAAGCTGAGCATTGCGGAGCGTGCTGTGGCCACCAACCCCAGCTGTGTGGCTTTGCAACGGGAAAGACTCCGGATCTGCCAAGAGCTTTGGGAACCGGCGGCTCTGGCTAAAGAATGGAAGAAACTGGTAACGTCACTGTCCTTGTCCTTTCACCCGAGAACGTAGCGTATCAAGCAATGAGGCCAACTCTTGTTTTGATCTTTTCTCCAAGGTCTTTCTCCACCCAAATAGTGGCCCTTTATGGAGGGAGTATCTGCTGTTCACCCAGAGCTACTTCAGCAGTTTCAGTGTGTCAAAGGTGAACTCTGCTTACGGCAAGTGTCTGAGCACGCTCAGCGCTGTCCGCGATGGCAGCATGGTGTCCCACCCGGCCTTGCCGGGGATTGAAGAGGATATGCTGGGTAAGGCCATAGGAGCAACCCGCAACGTTAGATTCTCTTTAGATTCATCATGTAGCCTCAGCCTGCCCGTATATCTCTCCTTGAATTTAGTGGTAGACTTTACATGTCATTTAGGTGTGAATTTGAAACAGTGTCTGTCTCTGTGCCATGATTCAGATATCTTCACCAAGCAGTGTCATTTCCTCCGTCAGTCCGGTCACGCAGAGAAGGCACTGTCTCTCTTTCAAGCCATGATGGACTTTACCTTCTTCAAGCCTGACAGCGTACGACAACTGCCCACCAAGCAACAGGTAACGCAAGTCACGCAAATGCCTTCCTCGTGCAGTCCGATCCAAATTTTCAACGTTAACGTCTCGAATCCTTGTGGTCTTGCGCCAACACTGAGGCTGTGACATCTTTTTTTTTTTCTTCATAGGGTCGGTTGCTATTTTTGAGCTCCGGTTTACTTTTGAGCTAGTGTGCTAAATTCAAGTTAGCAACATTGATGACAAGCTGAGTTATCTGGTTGCCCCCAGCCAGCCATTCTGCCGCCCCCTTGTGGCCCGCACATATTGCCCGTGTCAGAAGCAGCCCTTGTGTCGCTATGTGCAGGCTGACTTCTTTGAGCCATTCTGGGATAGCGGGGAGGCAAGAGTCGGGGAGTTTGATGCCAGAGGTTGGAAAGCGTGGATGGTCCAACAGGAGCGAGGAGGATGGCTCCAGCCCTGTGCAGGTAAATACTACACATTTGATGCCATTCGCTAGCAGGACACCCACCGTGTCTGTTTCTCCACAGAGGAAGAAGAGGAGGAAGAGGAGGAGGAAGAGGACGAGGTGAAGGACCGCAGCCAGCCACGATGGACGGTGTGGCTGGATGTGGAGTCATCTCGTGAAGCTGCGCATTGGTTGCCTTGGAGACCTGACAAAGCCAAGGGCCAATCAGAAGACGACTGTGACGACCCGGAGAGACAGGTAAGGTGGAATTCCCGTGGCTCATCACTTTGTCGGATCTCATTGCGCGTCTTTTCGCTCTCCGAAGGTGCTGTTCGACGACATCGGACCTTCCCTAATTTGCCTGTCTTCGCCAGAGCTTCAGCTTCGCCTCCTCCTGAATTTTCTGTCATTTCTGGGGCTGCCTGTGGACACTGTGCCGTCGTGTGCTGGCAGGTGGCAGACTGGCCTGCTGTTGGAGGACCTTTCTCTGCTCACTCAGGGTGAATTTGAATGTGTATTGCAACTTCAGTGTTGAGGGACAAAGCAATCTAACCTGGTGGAACTCATTTTAGGTAGTGACTCCCGACGACCTCTGACGTCCCATAACTTATCGAGTCTTGGGGTGAACCCTGTGGGTCACATGACCACCCTCCAGGGAACCAGGAAATGGGTAGGGCTTGGAAAGCAGGGCGAGAAGTTTGTCAACTTCATGTTGAATACGCTCCAACCTGTTCTTCCGTCCGAACAACGAGCTGTTCTTTCACTCAGCCGGATGCAGTATGAGAAACTAAAGGTAGGACCTTTTTTTCTATTTTATTTTATTTTGTCAACCTTTTGAAATGGTTTCTGAGCTCTCTGTTTGTTTCAGGTGTTTCGTTGCATTCAGGGCAACAAAAAACGTCTCCGCTCTCAGAGCAAAATCAGCAAGCGGATGGCCAAATCGCTGCTCAAAGAAGCCGACAACCGCTCATCTTTGCCAATGTGGCGAGAGTTCGCCCACTTGGAGTGGATGCTCGGTAACTCGGAAGAGGCTCGCAAAGTGTTTTCCGCCACCACGGCATTGGGCGGGGGCAAAGGGCTGTGTAACCCCTCCCTCTGTGAGCTGTGTCTACTGTGGGCTCAACTGGAGGTGGAGGATGGAGCAAGTAGTCCGGGAGGGGTGCCCCACCACGGAGGCGCACCTCCGGCCGTATGTGTGCTCACCAGACTTGCCGAGGGGAAGGCCTTAACGCCTTCCTCGTCGTCGCAGCCCGTCTCTCCGGTTGCCATCCTGAAGGCCAGGAGGTCTTATGAACAGGCGCTGACTACCGCTTTGTCGTCATTCCAGGCCAACAAAGAAAGTAAGCCCCCTCAGAAAATTCCAGGGGATATCAATCAAGCAATCGACAAAAGAGCTTCTTATGACTCGTTCTAGCTAGTTTGCGTGTTCAGCTTCAGATGCTGTCGTCAAATACCAGTCAAAATATGCAAATTGTAATGTACTGATGTGTGATAGTCACGGCATGTTATTATCCCACGAGCAGCTCTTCTCCAAGAAGAGAAGCTGAGGTTGAGAGGGCTTCTCGGCTGCTACGCTCTCTTCCAGTACCTGACGATGGGCATCAAAGCGGCAAACGCAGTCTACAGCCAGGCCCGAGAGCAGATGGACGAGCTGCACCGTACGCTGACGTCTGACCGCAACGCCAATGCTCCCCGCTCTGGCAGCGACCCGTTGCTCGACACGTTAGCTTGCGAGTGCGAAATGGTGGCGGTGCAGCAGGCGTCTTTGCTCAAGTACCACATGAGCGTCAGTGTCTTTCCACTGGCGACGCTGAGAGACACACTCACCTCTGCCCTTTCGAGCTGGCCGAGCAGCGCCGCTCTCTGGAGCATATACGTACAGGTAAAAGGATGTTTGCAATTCTACCGATAAATGACATCCTAATTGTCCATCCTGGGTCCTGTTTCAGGTGGAGAACCGTTACCATAGTGCCGGCCGGGCTCGTCGCTTTTTTCACGCTGTAACGAGGGACAACGGTAGTGTTGTGCCGCGGCTCTTTGCTATTGTTGCTGAACAACAAAGAAAGCAGCTGGTGGAAGCAGCACAGAGGTAGGTAGGAGTGGGAAGAAGAAGAAGAAGAAGAAGAAAAAAAACAAAGAACACAAGCAAGCTGGCTATTAGTTTCCAAAAATGGATTCCGGAATTATGTTCCAACTGATTATGAAACATGATGACGAATAGTGCATTCTTTCCACATTTCCTATCAAATAGATCCTGCGACAAAAGCGCCACCTTGAGTGTCCTGCCAGAGACCGGTCTCAGCAACCGCATCGGCGGGCTGTTTGAAAACGCCATAGGATCCGAGATGGGCGCCCATTGTCCTTTACTTTGGAGGATGTACATTCACTACCTGGTGAGATGGAGAATCATTCAAAAGGCATGAATTAGCCACATGAACAGGGAGGCTTCATTGTAGAGGCATCAACGTTTGCGCTTTGGGATTTGAATCTCATGGATTTGACATGATCTCGCTGTTCCTGTGTGTCCATTTGTAGGTGTCAGAGGGTAAGCTGGATAAAGCCAAGGGTCTCTTCTACAAAGCTTTACAGAATATTCCCTGGGTGAAGGTAGGTCACATCCTTAACAGCATCATCTCTCTTAGCGCAGAACATAAATGAAGGCAGTTGTACATTGAAAGGGATATGTGGTTCACCAGGGATTGTACATGGATGCGGTGCAGCTGTTTCATGAGCATCTGCAAGAGTTTGTAGATCTGATGACGGAGAAAGAGCTTCGAGTCCGATTGCCATTGGAAGAACTCGACATATTGCTGGAAGACTGAATCAAACTCGCGTGCAAAACGGAATTACTGGTAGGTAGAGCAGCAGACAAAAAAAGAAAGACATTGCCACCATTAAACTGAACATGACTAATTGCATTTTTATTAGTTTTTTCAAGAAATATTATTTTGTTTGTAATTTGTATATTGAGGTTTTGACATTATTATTTATGAAATAAAATCTGACAAAACGTGAAGTTTCATTTGGTGTACATATTGCAGATCATCAGCGGCCAATCAGCGGCCGATGCGCACCGTGCCCAATGTTGCGGCTCTGATTTGCCCAATCAGGAATCGCTACTCGAATGCAAACCTTTTTCAAAACATATATTCTTCCGCCAATAGAAAAGACTTCCGGAAAGCGAATGGCGCTTAACAGGTAGTGGTAGTGAGTGACATGTAACAATTGACCTCAGTCAACGATATTCCATCATGTATCTAGCCATTGTAAAGAGTTTGTAACGATATCAGCGATGCTGGATGTGCGTATACATCTGGTATTGTATCAACGAGACGCTGGTGCGTCAAGAGGGAGACGGATGAGTACAGTGCGGAGGAATACGTTCAAACGTGGAGGAGCGATCAGACTTGCGTCTCCGCCTCCAAGCAAGCGGCCCGCTCGCTCATACGCCCATTTGCTCTCCGCCAGACAGCCAACCTCACCTCACGCAAGTGCACCTCAACCACCCATGGTGAGTATCTTGCATGAACTTTTCGTTTAAAAAAAAAAAAAACCTGCGTGAAATGCGTGGCATCCCAGCTTGGAGCTTCTAGTAGATTGAAATTCCACGTCCATGTGAAGCTCGCTTGCAGGAAGTAAGAGCCGTTTGAGGCTGTGTAAAGCCTCCACAGGGTTCCACTGGATAGCGTTGCTGACAACTTATTTAGCAAATTGCAGAGCATTTTTTCTCATAGCGCAGAAGCGTTTTCCTAACTTGCGATTGGCGACTTGCTCAACTCCAGTGGTTGCACTGCACACACAGTGAAGTTTGTTTGGAAGCATGTGTGCAAAGTGTCAATAGGAACATGCAAACCAAGTGAATGCAGGTGAGATGACACCGACCGCTCTTGTCTATAGAATTGGAATTCTCTTCAATGTTTCTTGGATGTGTTGAATGGGCGGGCCGGCGTCGATGTTTTTGTGTAATGCTGACTGGCAATTTGAATTCCTCTTAAGCAGTTGATGTTCCACACCTCATGGAGAAAAATGGCTCCTAAAAACCGGTCTGGTTCAAAATGCAACAAACTGCATACCTGGTTTGGCAAAGAGTTTTCAAAACCAGTTGGACAAGTCAGGCAAAACTATTTCAACTGGAGTGATCTTCGTCACACTATCTAGCTATAGCGATCATTGATGTAGGACTGTAATGCATAAACAAACGGCTGCTGATCTTGCCAATTTCTCCGTTCAAATTGGGATTCCAGCAAATCTATGAACAAACCGGTTTGGTTGAAGGAAATCTAAAGTTTTTCATCTGTCAATATTCATGCTAGGTAAACATGCTCTTTAGGAGCTTTGCATACCTTTCACTATTTTCCATGGTGGAGTTGTGCGTGAATATTTTCAGCTATTCTGTAATGCTGCTCATCAAGTTGTTCTCATTTTCAAAACAAATTGGCCCGAGGGAGGGGATGATGTAAAGTCAATCATCTTCATTCTCAGCTCATTGACTCAATACCTGCTTTTTGTTTGCTGGTATAATGAGAAAGTAAAAACAAGTTGTCAACCGTTGTTTTTGTTTGTTGTAACATCCTATTTTTCTTTTCTTTTTTTATTAAATCGGCTTTGTCCTGCACTGGTGCAATAGCTGAATTTTCCCTCTGGGATTATCTTCAAGTGTTGCAACCGTAAAAGCTTTAAGGGCATAGGCAATGTTTTAAGTAACATGCAAGGTGTACTCCGCCTACTGCCCGAGGGCAGCTGGGATAAGCTCCAGCACGCTGGCGACCCTTGCAAAAATGAGCGCTCTACAAAATGGCTAGATGGCTGTGTCACATTCCCAACTACCATCCAGTATGTGTGCATAAATGTAAGTGGCGGACTTACACGCCAGATTTGCAAATCAAGTATGGGCCAATCATTGAGTTGTTTTCATTCATGAAATACGACCAAATAAACAAAATTAATTCGTTATTAAACAGGAGAATTTTTTTTAATACGCTTGAATCCAAATAAAGATGTATCAGATGATTCGATGAATCGGTGGACTCATTGATCGAATCATCACTTCAGTAGTGACAGCCCTACTTGCACCCTTTGTGATTGGAAAATTGGGGCCCGAGTCAATCTCTCCAAGTTCTCAGTTATCCGCCCTTTGTAGCCATGATGCGCTTTTTCGGCTCCAAAAGGACGCCAGTGTCGTGTGTTGAGTTTCCTTCCATTAGTTGCGTCTAGGATCTCCGATTACCTGCCAAGCGATCCTCTCCGGGAGATGCTACTGTCGCTGTCATCGCTTGAAATGGAGCTGGAGGCTTTGCCTGTGCCGTCAGACTTTGACAGCCAAGCGTAGGTCCCATTCACATACCAGTGTGTCTGGCCACGCAAGAGCAGCTTCTCTGAAGTCAAGTCAGATGAGCGTTGTTATGCCCGCCATTCAGTTGTGTGCCGTCCCAAGGATCCATCTCGCCCGCCCGCTTTCATAATGCTGCCCAAAAAGGTGACCCTCTACCCGCTAGGAGATGAGTTGCTCAGCCTGTGGTCTGTCTATGACCTCTTGGAGGAGCAGCAGCACTTCTATGAGCAACTCCTCCAACAGCAGGAGAGCAACTACAAGGCCTTCCTCCACATGCTGATGGAGTGCTGGTCCGGCCGCGTGGACGCTCTGCTCCGAGAGATGCAGGACACCAGGGACGACTTGCGATCCGCCAGGGACGAGCTGGCGGAGGTGAAAAAGCAGCTGCTCCGCTCCGACGAGCAGGCGCAAAGCCTGGCCGGGGGCCTGGCCGGGGGCTTGGCGGCGCTGCGGACCGCGCTGGACGGCCTGAGCGGCAAAAGCGGAGGAGCGGAACACAAGCAGCGGAAAGGAGGAGGGCGCTTACCACAAAGCGGCCCGGGCAAGACAAAAAGCGAGCCCAAAGCGCTGAAGCTGGTGACGGACCTCACCGATATCTGCTTTGAGGGACTTAAGGTTGTGCTTGCTGTCTTCTGATGTGGTGCTCACTTCTTTGTTTTGGTTCAGTGACTTGCAGAATTGCAAATGACCTGGCTGGCCCAAATCTCCGTCAGCATTTGAGCCCCTCCCTCTTTGGGCTTTGCCCCCCCCCCCCCGTCCGTCTCCTTGCCGGGCTTCCGCCATAGGCTTCACTTCATCAGTAGTCCTAGACTATGGTAAAAGGAAATCAAGCTGTCAAATGTTTGCATTCTCAAACTTGGACCCTGTGGATGTTTGATAAACAAACACTCCAAGTGACAGCCTCCAAGTGCCTTTTTTTTCCCTCTTCTTCTTAGTTTAGTATCGGCCCGCTGACGTCTGGGTTGAAAGTAGTTGCATTCATATGTGTAATGCTGCTCTCTTGTTTTTTGTTGCAGGCTGAACAACTAACAGAGGAGCAGATTGCCGGTGAGAAAGCACACCGTCATCCACTGAGCGGCATGCAAAATCCTCCCCCTTTTTAAATGGCGCTGGCTTTCCACCTTGCCTCGTGTGCAGAGTTCAAGGAGGCCTTCTCCCTGTTCGACAAGGACGGAGACGGAACCATCACCACCAAGGAGCTGGGCACGGTCATGAGGTCGCTAGGGCAGAACCCCACAGAGGCCGAACTCCAGGACATGATCAACGAGGTGGATGCCGACGGTACGGCGCCTCGGCTTTCTCCGCTCGTCTTTGCCTTTTGCCCACATGGTGTCATTATGATTTTTGTTACCGTCCATCACCTAGGCAACGGGACGATCGACTTTCCCGAGTTCTTGACGATGATGGCCAGGAAGATGAAGGACACCGACAGCGAGGAGGAGATCAGGGAGGCCTTCAGGGTCTTTGACAAGGCAAGTCTGTCTCTCCGGCCTCCGTCGTATTCCTTAGCTAACGTGCGCTCGCTGGCTTGGACAGGACGGCAACGGCTACATCAGTGCGGCGGAGCTGCGTCACGTGATGACCAATCTGGGCGAAAAGCTGACAGACGAGGAAGTGGACGAGATGATTCGAGAAGCGGACACGGACGGAGACGGCCAGGTCAACTACGATGGTACTGCGCATTTTTGCCTTGCTGTTTGTTCAGCACGGCTCTCATTTTTGCCATTGTGCGTTTGCAGAATTTGTTCAGATGATGACTACCAGATGAAGCGGAATCAGTCACTTGCCTCTTTTAAAAATCGACTTTTACCCAAACACTTCAGATTAAGCCTTTTGACAATGAATGTTGGCACACGTCCATATTTAACCGGTTCTAAAAACGAAAGCAATGCAGCATGAAAGGGCCTTGTACTTCCGCCTGCCTTTCTTCACACCTCCTGTTGATTTTCTTTGTCGTCTTGGTGACCGAGGCTTTCCAAACGCTCGTGGCCGGAAGGAGGACTTGGGCCACGTGCACATGAGTCATGTTGGAAAAGGAATTGTGGTGTAGCTATTGACCTTACCTGATGTGTGTGATTTGTGGCCGAGGTGTCGGTTGTCGTGTTGCGGGGAGTCCGTCTGTCGTAATCACTAAAGCGGTGTTTCCCAACCTTTTTTCATTCACGGCACACCTTTTCATTGGAAAAATCTCGAGGCGCACCACCAACAAAAATCTGTTAAGTGTTACACCAGCTTCCATATTAAAATCAGTTATATTACAACAAAAGACGTAAAGTTCTATTCCTGTATATGTATGGAGAGTAGAATAATTGAATAAAATAAATACAGAATATACTTTAAATTGTATTTCTTTTGCAAATGAAAGTGACAGTTTTTGAAAAAAGCTTTTAGACTAAGGAATA
The DNA here is from genome assembly GCF_059516105.1 of Syngnathus floridae. Taxonomy (NCBI): domain Eukaryota; kingdom Metazoa; phylum Chordata; class Actinopteri; order Syngnathiformes; family Syngnathidae; genus Syngnathus; species Syngnathus floridae. The sequence goes on along the minus strand of NC_142428.1, from coordinate 832,389 downwards.
AAATATTGAACACCAACTCATATAACAATGTAAATCACATATATATACATATTGTCTGGTGTTTTATTCCTTGTTTTTATTTTTGGGGGCATGAAAACAAAAATCTGACATTTGGTTTACTGCTTTATATGACAATATGTGGAGGTGCACCTCATGGACATTTCAATAGGTACACTCCACGAGGTAAAAAAAAAAAAAGAATAAATAAATAAAAGGTTAATTGCACGGTAAAAGCACATTTGGGTATGTTTTCTCACACCTGGGTTTGAACCAAGTTCTTTCGAACATGAGCCCGTGTCACTCGCCAGTCGACTATTTCGACCTGGCAGCTAATGGTTGTCTGCACTGTTTTGTACTAGTGATGTGCATTCCAGTTCTCAAGTGAACTGAATCTTTAGAATTGGTTCACTCACCCTAACCTCCTGATTGGCTGTTTGATGTGTGACGTCATTTGAACACTTTTCAAGTGTGCCTAATAACAGGCCACTTTATGAGGGAAATGTCATGGTCAAAGGTCGCAGGTGGCAAGCTCTAGTCCTCGGGACCGCGTTCCAACATGTTTCCCAAGATTCCCTCGTTAAGTGCAGGTGCGTGAAAAGTCGTGTCATCGTGTTTGTCGTATCATTGTGTGTGTGTGTGTGTGTGTGTGTGTGTGTGTGTGTGTGTGTGTGTGTGTGTGTGTGTGTGTGTGTGTGTGTGTGTGTGTGTGTGTGTGTGTGTGTGTATGTCACTACTGCAGTGTAGTGTTGGCTCGTGAGTGAACGATGGGTTCAAAAGAACGAATGTTTTCAGTGAACGAGAGTGAACGAAAAGATCTAAAGATCTTTGTAGCCATGAGGGAAAAACTTGTTTGGACCCGTTTGAAAATCATTGATTTGATATGACTCAAGAATTGTCTCTGTGCAACGGTGTGGTGTTTCTTAGCAACTGACTTGAAAATGAGTCCACGGGAGCACTGCAACGGCGGCAGAATTTTTGCAAGAACAATTCATTTTAGGATGAACTCTCGATACAAATATTTTCATTTGATTGAAGGCAATGGCGTTAACCACTCGACCAGAGCTCTTGCTGTGCTTAGGGTTAGGGTTTGTGTTAGGCTTGCTCTCGCTTTTGCTGTGCTTAGGGTTAGGCTTGCTCTTGCTGTGCTTAGGGTTAGGGTTAGGGTTTGTGTTAGGCTTGCTCTCGCTTTTGCTGTGCTTAGGGTTAGGCTTGCTTTTGTTGTGCTTAGGGTTTGGCTTGCTCTCGCTTTTGCTGTGCTTAGGGTTAGGCTTGCTTATGCAACCAAATCACCTCAGTTGTTTATCACTTCCTCTGATATTTTTGAACTTACCGTAATTTTCGGACTGTAAGTCGCACCGGAGTATAAGTGAGCAGCAGGGGGGGGGGGGGGCCATTTCAACCCCTTCCACTGAGTGCCAAGCAGGGAAGAAATGGGTACCATTGTTATAGTCACTGGTATGACTCGGCAGGGGTTTGAACCCACAACCTCCCAGTCTCAGGGCGGACACTCTCCTCTTAGGCCACTGAGCTGGTAAACACTTGTGTCGTAGTATAACACTTATAGTCGTTTTTAAATAACGTGTATACCTATATACGCCTAAATATTGTTATCCAATATATCTACTGCAATTTCACATTAGATTGCTGGTTTGAAATTTGCTTTTGACATTATTATTTTTAATAAACATTTATGTTAAAACGTGTCTGGCGTCTTATTCCTTGTTTTTATATTCGCCAATTAAAACATAAAAATCAGACATTTTATATGACAATATGTGTAGGTACACTACACGAGGTTAAAAAGAGAATAAATAAATAAAGGGTAATAAGTGTTTCAACGGATAGTCCGAAGCAAGCCTTTCCACAGTAGTCACCATGACAGGCGACCACCTGGTGGCGTCAGTGTGCCGAGCGCCGTTGGACGATCAGGAGAAGAAGATTTGAATCGACGGATGTGACGTCAGGGCTTTAGGTCAATTGAAGTCAGGTGTGCTCGCTCAAGTGGAGTTATCATATGCAGGTGCCACCGGGCGCGGGCCGGCGGCGGCGGACGGTTTCTCAGGTAAGCGAGCATGCCAGCAAATGTTTGTCGTCTCCTGCCGTTTCTCACGACGGCACGCTTTGTTGCTTTTTCTCACAAGCCTTTTTTTTCAATTTATTTTGTTTGTCGCAGGATTGTCGTACTCTCGCGACTCGGCGACGTCACGTCCACCGCGACGCGACGGTGGGCCTGGAGATAAATTGTAGGCCGCAGGCCATTTAGCCCGTGAGCAAATGTTTGCAGTTTCTTACGATGCTATTTATTATTTCTTGCAGGATTTTCGCTGTCTTGGGAGTGCTTGAGGTTTCGGCACGGCACGACACGGCACGCCACAATCCACTTTGCGTCGCGTCGCGTCGTTGCGCGTTTTGGTGGTATTTTAAATGTCTTTCGCGGTTGTTTTTTTTTCATGCTGGCCAGCATTTTTTTCATTCGTCTGTCTGTAGACGGTTCGTAAATGACGCCGCCGATAAGTGCGTGTTTGTCTGACTATAGGAAATATTAGTTTGACTCTAGTCAACTTAACCATTTTTTTATTATTTTATATGATGCGTGTGCCATTTCCGTGTCATGCAAACTGGTGAATGCAACGTATGTTACGTCATGTCCAAATCGGACCAAATCCATTCAAAGATGGCGCCCGCCCGCTCTCGTTCCGTTACGCAACAAACATTTGCGCGGCGGGTTATTTTCTCCCGTCTTGGACGCCGCCAACCTGGATCATCTGTCCAATGTGAGGGGAGTTGATGAATGGTGAAATTAAAATATGAATTATAATCCTGAATAATTATCATAATTTACTACAATGTGATGATTATATATTTTTTCAAATGTAAAACTCTACTTAGAATGTATCAAATTCAAATAGGAACTATAATTTTGATCAATTATCATAACTTACTACAATATAATATTTTTTTTCAAATGTAAAACTCCTAGTATGTATAATTGTTGGTAAAAAATCATGCCATTGGCACTCGACTCAATGTCTATTTTTGTTGCAATCATTTGCTTGTCTTTTGTAGCACTAAAAACTGCCGCCCAGCCAGCATCCTTCTATACAAAGCAAGCAGGAGGCTCTTGAAGGAGCCCTTTCAGTGATGTTGAGGACACTGAGGAAGAGTAGTCCTAAATCAGGTGAAAACCTGTTTTTGTCAAGTTTCAATTCCCAACACACAATGGTTGTCGAGTTTTAGCTTCCCAGCACACAATTAATGGCTGTCTGTGTTTTTGTAGGCTGCAAGAGGAGCCGAATGGGATAATTCCATATGAAAAGGCACAATGGCCTATCCAAAGGAGCGATGGCCTATCCAAAGGAGCCATGGCCTATCCAAAGGAGCCATGGCCTATCCAAAGGAGCCATGGCCTATCCAAAGGAGCTATCCAAAGGAGCCATGGCCTATCCAAAGGAGCCATGGCCTATCCAAAGGAGCCATGGCCTATCCAAAGGAGCCATGGCCTATCCAAAGGAGCCATGGCCTATCCAAAGGAGCCATGGCCTATCCAAAGGAGCAATGGCCATATGCAAAGGAGCAAAGGAGCAATGGCCATATGCAAAGGAGCAAAGGAGCAATGGCCATATCAAGTCAAGAATCAAGCATCGCGCTGCTAAAGTCGACGTGTGCGGATCATGTGCCCAGGAGGGGGCAGTGTGGTTGCCTTTGGTTATGGGTGCACGACGGAAAGGTTGCAGGTGTGGACAGTGTTTAGGGCCCTGATGGTTGGTCTTGCTTTCGAGGTGCGCTGTGGTTGTGGCTGGTCTGGATCCAGCGTTGTCTTGTGCTTGGTTGCCATTGACGGCCCACTTGGGGGAGGATGTGGTTCCGGAGATGGACACAAAACTGAACTTTGACGTGGAGCTGAATGTCCAATTTTGCCATACAACTTGTACCATTGTGTATTTTTTTCTAACCTGCCACTGTCGTAGTTGCTGCGTTCTTTGTTCTTTCCCCTCGGTGTAGGGTGGCGTCGGAGCGAGCCGATCCCGAATGTCCAATTTTGCAATTTGACTTGTGACATTTTCTTTTTCTAACCTACCACTGTTGCACTTCCTCTAACCCTAACCTACCACTGTGGTACTTGTGTTCTTTGTTCTCCCCTAGGTGTTGGAGCGAGACAGTCACGTTGTGTCTTTTTCTAACCTAGCACTGTCGTGCTTGATCGAAGCCTAACGTACCACTGTGCGTCCTTTGTTATCTAGGTGTAGGGGCGGTGTTGGGGCGAGCCGGTCCACGGTGAAGACTTAATGATGTGAGCAGCGCCCAACTCATTGCATGTTCTACCTTTTGCAGGCCGGACGCAAAAGGGGGGTGCATGGCCCGATTCGACCCGGTGACCGTCACCAAGAGTACCTAACCGCTGTGATCAAGTAAGCAAGTGACCTACAACTTGGGGTGCTCTTTGAGTTTCTAACATTTGTTTCCGTTTGTGCAGATGGCGACCGGGACGCGACACGATCTGCTCAGAGGTGGACGGACCGCTGTGGCATCGCTCTGAAGTAGCAGAGTTCTGAGGGAGACCCGCTTCCCTGGAGGCGTCGACCTGCGCAGCTTCAGCGTGTGAAATGGATTTTTTTCTTTTCTTTTTAGTTCACACCGGCGGTGTCCAAATGTCTGTTTGAGGGCTGCATACTGAATCAAATTGAGAATTCTTTGACACAAATTCATTCAATCAATCACAAAATGTTGCCATTCATATTTTGTGCTACAAAGCAGTGTTGCGTTCATTCGTGTGGTGTGTTGATCAAGTTGGCCCGAGGCTACCATTTGGACACCAATGGTGACGTGTGTGTAGGGCTGCACCTGGATTGGAAAACCGTCATATGGTGGTGTAGGTCGTTGACATGCACTTTAGGAAAACAAAGATTTTTTTTCTATTCATGTGGCAAATGAAACATGTTTTCTGGCCTCCTAACTATTTGTAATGAGTTTAGAAGATAACAAGTCATTGATGCAAGTTAAAGTTAACTGGTCTAAGTGATGTCATTGGGATCAAATAGTTCCTCTCCATCCTAGAATTTTGCACAACTTTGCTCAATGCTGTGGTCTGGCCCAATACTGCCATATCGTTGGTATTCCAAAATGTTGTGCAGCCCTCATTGAGTGCCAAACGCGCAGCGACGGCAAGCGCAAGCGACCGCAAGCGCAAGCGACCGCGCAGCGACGGCAAGCGCAAGCGACCGCGCAGCGACGGCAAGCGCAAGCGACCGCGCAGCGACGGCAAGCGCAAGCGACGGCAAGCGCAAGCGACGGCAAGCGCAAGCGACGGCAAGCGCAAGCGACGGCAAGCGCAAGCGACGGCAAGCGCAAGCGACGGCAAGCGCAAGCGACGGCAAGCGCAAGCGACGGCAAGCGCAAGCGACGGCAAGCGCAAGCGACGGCAAGCGCAAGCGACGGCAAGCGCAAGCGACGGCAAGCGCAAGCGACGGCAAGCGCAAGCGACCGCGCAGCGAGACTTTTGTGCTTGTCTTGCAAGGTGGAAGAGACGATGTATGAAACAAAGAGCCGGTGGACGGAGGCCACCAGACCTGCGTTTGGTGAGCGGGGTGCAAAGGAAGGAATCACCCAAAGAAAGCAGTCGCCAAGTGTTGAAGAGGAGCCTGATGCATGACTGGCCAAGGCTGGCCAGAGGCGGTGACATGGCAATCCAATATGCAACGCACTTGTTAGTTTTAATTTGATTTCCTCATTTGTCTGCCGTTCAGGGTTGCCGGGGCGGCGGATGGGACGAGCGCCAGCCTGCACCCAGAGAGACTGGGCTGCACCCACAAGACCAGGGAGGGGGCAGGTCATGAGTACGTTGACAGATGTGAGCCGCATGCAACTGAGTGCCGTTTGTCTTTTTGCACTTGTGCGAGGCGGAAGACGAGTACAACACCGGCTGGAGCAGACCCGGACCTTGGCCTGTGACGAGCGGCCCACACGAGACTGATGGGTGAAGATGCAGCCAGCGTTTTGGGGGGAGTATGACTTTGTTTTTTCTTTTGTGCTTTCCGTACCCGTCGCTTTGAATAGGGTAACTAGTAGCACACACGGGCATTTGGGTTGCTGTGACCTTCTAGATACAAATCGGCAAAGTAGAAACCCCCTCCCTGCCTTCCTCCCCCTCCCTCGCTCCCTCCCCCCCTCTCTCGCTTGCTCTCTTTCTCCAACGCGCTCGGCAGTACCTGCATGGCCTGGTGCACTCAGGGTGGAACGTGCACAGCAAAAGCAAGCCTAAGCCTAACACAAACCCTAACCCTAACCACAGCAAGTGCAAGCCTAACCCTAAGCCTCAGCACAGCAAAAGCAAGCCTAAGCCTAACACAAACCCTAACCCTAATCACAGCAAGAGCAAGCCTAACCCTAAGCCTCAGCACAGCAAAAGCAAGCCTAAGCCTAACACAAACCCTAACCCTAACCACGGCAAGAGCAAGCCTAACCCTAAGCCTCAGCACAGCAAAAGCAAGCCTAACACAAACCCTAACCCTAACCCTAACCACAGCAAGAGCAAGCCTAACCCTAAGCCTCAGCACAGCAAAAGCAAGCCTAAGCCCAACACAAACCCTAACCCTAACCACAGCAAGAGCAAGCCTAACCCTAAGCCTCAGCACAGCAAAAGCAAGCCTAACACAAACCCTAACCCTAACCACAGCAAGAGCAAGCCTAACCCTAAGCCCCAGCACAGCAAAAGCAAGCCTAAGCCTAACACAAACCCTAACCCTAACCACAGCAAGAGCAAGCCTAACCCTAAGCCCCAGCACAGCAAAAGCAAGCCTAAGCCTAACACAAACCCTAACCCTAACCCTAACCACAGCAAGAGCAAGCCTAAACCCTAAGCCTCAGCACAGCAAAAGCAAGCCTAAGCCTAACACAAACCCTAACCCTAACCCTAACCACAGCAAGAGCAAGCCTAACCCTAAGCCCCAGCACAGCAAAAGCAAGCCTAACACAAACCCTAACCCTAACCACAGCAAGAGCAAGCCTAACCCTAAGCCTCAGCACAGCAAAAGCAAGCCTAAGCCTAACACAAACCCTAACCCTAACCCTAACCACAGCAAGAGCAAGCCTAACCCTAAGCCTCAGCACAGCAAAAGCAAGCCTAACACAAACCCTAACCCTAACCACAGCAAGAGCAAGCCTAACCCTAAGCCTCAGCACAGCAAAAGCAAGCCTAACCCTAACCACAGCAAGAGCAAGCCTAACCCTAAGCCCCAGCACAGCAAAAGCAAGCCTAAGCCTAACACAAACCCTAACCCTAACCCTAACCACAGCAAGAGCAAGCCTAACCCTAAGCCTCAGCACAGCAAAAGCAAGCCTAAGCCTAACACAAACCCTAACCCTAACCACAGCAAGAGCAAGCCTAACCCTAAGCCCCAGCACAGCAAAAGCAAGCCTAAGCCTAACACAAACCCTAACCCTAACCACAGCAAGAGCAAGCCTAACCCTAAGCCCCAGCACAGCAAAAGCAAGCCTAAGCCTAACACAAACCCTAACCCTAACCCTAACCACAGCAAGAGCAAGCCTAAACCCTAAGCCTCAGCACAGCAAAAGCAAGCCTAAGCCTAACACAAACCCTAACCCTAACCACAGCAAGAGCAAGCCTAACCCTAAGCCTTACCTTTGTCAAGGTTGGGGGGGTGCTAGTGAAATTTTTCCCCTTGCCTAAACCACCACAATATGTCTGCCTTTCAGGATGGCTGGGGCGGTGGATCGGACGAGTGCCTGCACAGAGGGACTGGACAGGACCGTGAGACCAGAGGGTAATAAAAACCTTTATTTGTAGAGCACCATTCATACAAGAAATGCAGCTCAAAGCACTTTACAACAAAGAAAGAAATTATAAGCATTGAATTCTTCATATAGGAACAGACATAAAAAGAAAACAAAAACATTCATGTATGCATACGCAATTAATAAAGGGAGCTTAAAATAGGAGCAAGCTTTAATAGACAGGTAATGAGTACGTCCACAGAGGTGAACCGCGTGCAACAGAGTCCCGTTTTTCTTTTTGCAGTGGCACGAGGCGGAGGATGAGTCCAAACGTCAAATACCGGCCGGGGGGGAGCCAACCTTCGCCCGTGATGAGCGGCCAACACGAGACGGACGGGTGCGGATGCGGCGAGGGCAGAGCGCCCAGCCAGCATTTAAGGAGAGTATGACTGTTTTTCCTTTTGTGCTTTCTTTCTTTCCCTCCCTCCCTCCACTTTTTCACTGGGTGTGCACACTGGCCGTCTGCATGAGGCCTCTCTCTTTCTCAGCGCTGCGTCATTTTGCAATATTGTTGTTTTATTGTTATTGTGTTTTTTAAATACATGAAGTGAACTGTTTGTACTGTAATTGTGTGTGCGTGTACCTCTGAACCTGAATTAAACTGTGAACTGAATTCAAGTGGTCCATTTTAAACATTGGCATGGGCAGTCTATTGTGCATACAAACTGGAATCATTTGAAACCTTCTCAATGACAAGACATTTGTAAAGTTAGTCTCAAACCAAATTGTCTTGTTTAATATGCAGTGTCAGGCTTTTTATATTTTTTTACTACACAAAGAAAAGCTGCATGCATTCTAAATTGTTGACAAAAGCCAAGTAGCCAGACACCCATAGATGCAAACGACAAGTGTACAAACGGTCTTTGTTGCGATCAGTAAGTCATCCTTGGCAACCCTGCTATAAAATGGCCACCGAACTCAGAATCTTGCAGAATGTTGGTACATTTTTCTGTACGAGTAAAAGCTGGTATTTTAATCTCGTCTGAGCCATTTTTTGGTTTGTTTTGAATCGTCATGCATCATGTGGGCATTCTTGTGGATAAAATCAACAGTGTGTTTTCTTCCTGTTGGTGGTCTTGTAAATAAAGTCAACTTTGGTGTCAGTCATCATTCGTGATGTGCCTCAATCGATGGTGCATCTCTTGAATGTGAAACTTCTTGCATGTTTTGTTGCAGGGCTGGGCGTCCCCATTGGCTGACTACAAAGAAGGCTGTTTCTCTACAGTCCAGGTTGTTGCTGAGGTTAATTGAATGTGTAAACATAGCGTGTAACGTTTAGGACCTTGGCTTTCCATTCAAAGCACAGTTGCTTAACTACACGGCCAGCCTCGGTACATGTACGGGGTGGTACCACCCAGTTCAGAGTAAAGTGAAGGCCAGAGTGGTCGTCTTAATACCAGCATCCTCATGAAATTGACCATATCAGACAGGCTACATGAATTCCAAGTGCTACCACCGGGTGGCAGCATATTTCCCTCAAGCTGTCTGGTGCTGGGTCAATGCAATGCGTCTATTGTTTTGCCCAAAGCAACCTAATACACAATATTTGCCTCAACCTGTCTGACACTCCATTGAACTGTATGCAATAATTTTTAACTTGAAACAACTACATTACAAATGGTAGGCGCCCTAATTAGACAGCTGGGTCAATGTGACCCGTCTTTTGCGGTTTGTTTTGCCCAAAGCAACCTAACAAATAAGCATAGGTACTGCCGCTATCTCGTCGATGTGCATGTCTCTAAAATGTACAAAGCAAATTCATTTGCATAATAAACTTACAAACCAAGCAATGCTTCTTTCTAGGTCTCCTCATGTCCTCAGCACTGCAAACCTTTGTGCCGGTACACCATATGAAGTAAATGACGGAATGTTTTTTTTTTTTTTACACCTCTAATGTGTATCAAGCATACCAGATGATGTTTTAGAACAGCCTAGAATATTAAGTTACGAAAAGTTTAAAAAAAGTTTAAAAAGTTATTGATTATATATTTGCTCCAAGGAGGCAGTATTGACAAACGTCACCTTCATAGTCTGCGCATTGTTTTGTGCTTCGCAGCGCGGTGTAGACAGCAGGTAGCGTGGGGGGCGCAGGCGGCAGGGGGCGCAGGCGGCGCATGCAGCAGGGGTGGGGAATCGAACCCTGGATCTCAGGTGTTCGAGCGCAGCGACGGAGCCACTCGCCAAGCGTGGCGAGCTCGGCAGTGACCCCGCTTTCACTTCGAGTCATTCTTATACGTTCAGTATTGCGCTCCGCGCGCGCTGGGTAAGTACAAAACAGAACTGGCGGCCGCCAGCTGCCATGTCACGCTGGCCGACCGGTTCGTGACACGGCCTCATGCCCCGTACAGCCCTGGTTCGATCCCAGTGGTGGGAACTTTCTCCGGCCCACTTTTGTAAGCGTCTGAATACATGCATATAGGTTGCATGTCGACGCATTTATTTATGTGTAAACGCCCAGTGTGGCCCCGCCTGCAAGTGGGCGGGGCGATGCAGCTGGCCCCGCCCCTGGCCCCGCCCTACAAAACGATAGTAGGGCAGGGGCGGGGCCATTTCGATGGGGGCGGGGCCCCATCGAAATGGCCCCGCCCCCTGCCCTACAAAAAGACAGGAGGGTAGGGACGAAGCCCCGCCCCCTGCCCTACAAAAAGACAGTATATATATACAGTATATACGGTATATATATATATATATATGTACAGTATATATATATATATACAGTATATATATATATATATATACAGTATATATACATACTGTATATATATATATATACTGTATATATATACAGTATATATATATATATATATATATATATATATATATATATATATATATATACTGTATATATACAGTATATATATACAGTATATATATACTGTATATATATATACTATATATATATATATATATATATACACAGTATATATATATATATACTGTATATATATATATACTGTATATATATACAGTATATATATACACAGTATATATATATACAGTATATATATATACAGTATATATATATACAGTATATATATATATACAGTATATATATACAGTATATATATATACAGTATATATATACATATATATATACTGTATATATACAGTATATATATACAGTGTATATATATACTGTATATATATATATATACTGTATATATATATATATATATATATATATAGATAGTATATATATACAGTATATATATATATATACTGTATATATATACTGTATATATAGTATATATACAGTATATATATATATACTGTATATATATATATATACTGTATATATATATACTGTATATAAAGACAGTAGGGTAGGGGGCGGGGCGAAGCCCCGCCCCCTACCCTACTGTCTTTTTGTAGGGCAGGGGGCGGGGCTTCGTCCCTACCCTACCCTCCTGTCTTTTTGTAGGGCAGGGGGCGGGGCCATTTCGATGGGGCCCCGCCCCCATCGAAATGGCCCCGCCCCCTGTCTTTTTGTAGGGCAGGGGGCGGGGCCATTTCGATGGGGCCCCGCCCCCATCGAAATGGCCCCGCCCCCTGCCCTACTATCGTTTTGTAGGGCGGGGCCAGGGGCGGGGCCAGCTGCATCGCCCCGCCCACTTGCAGGCGGGGCCACACTGGGCGTTTACACATAAATAAATGCGTCGACATGCAACCTATATGCATGTATTCAGACGCTCACAAAAGTGGGCCGGTGAAAGTTCCAACCGCTGGGATCGAACGAGGGCTGTACGGGGCATGAGGCCGTGTCACGAACCGGTCGGCCAGCGTGACCTGGCAATCGGCGGCCGCCAGTTCTCTTTTGTACTTACCCAGCACGCGCGGAGCGTAATACTGAACGTATAAGAATGACTCGAAGTGAAAGCGGGGTCACTGCCGAGCTCGCCACGCTTGGCGAGTGGCTCCGTCGCTGCGCTCGAACACCTGAGATCCAGGGTTCGATTCCCCACCCCTGCTGCCTGCGCCGCCTGCGCCGCCTGCCGCCTGCCCCCCCCTGCTGTCTACACCGCGCTGCGAAGTACACAACAATGCGCAGACTATGAAGGAGGTGACGTTTGTCAATACTCCCTCCTTAGAGCAAATATATAATCAATAACTTTTTTAAACTTTAGTACGTTTTTTTAAACTTTTTAAAACTTTTTGTAACTTAATTTCTAGGCTGTTCTAAAACACCATCTGGTATGCTTGATACACATTAGCGGAGGTGTAAAAAAACGGGCAACCCCCAGCCTCGGGTTCGGATACGGCATTGCTCAAAATGGCAAATCTTAGCAAGCTACAGAAGACTTTCTGCATCACATGAATATTTTTTTAGCATGTGGTTTGGAAGTTTATTATGCAAATGAATTTGCTTGCTTTGTACATTTTAGAGACACGCACATTGGCGAGATAGCGGCAGTACTTATGTGTATTTGTTAGGTTGCTTTGGGCAGAACAAACCGCAAAAGACGGGTCACATTGACCCAGCTGTCTAATTGGGGGCGCCTATCATTTGTAATGTACTTAAAAATTTAAATGATTAAATTTGTTAAAAATGATCACATACAGTTAAATAGAGCATCAGACAGGTTGAGGCAAATATCTAGCATGTGGTTTAGACGTCTATCATGCAAATGAGTTTTTGTACTTTTAACACACATGCACACTGGCGAGATAACGGCAGTACTTTATTTCTTAGGTTGTTTTGGGCAAAACAACGAAAGGTGCATCGCATTGACCCAGCATCAGACAGGTTGAGGCAAATACGCTGCTACTCGGTGGCAGCACTTGGAATTCATCTATTCATCAATTTCATAAGGATGCCTGTATGAATAAGAACACTCTGGCCTTTACTTCACTCTGAACTGGGTGGTACCACACAGTACATGTACCAAGGCTGGCGGTGTAGTTACGCAACTGCTTTGAATTGAAAGCTAAGGTCCTGGAAGTTACACGCTGTGTTTATATATTCAATTGACTATAGCAGCAACCTGGACTGGACAGCAGCAGCCTTCTTTGTAGTCAGCCAGCCAATGGGGACGCCAAGCCCTGCAACAAAACATGCAAGAAGTTTCACATTCAAGAGCTGGACCATCGATTGAGGCACATCGCGAATGATGACTGACACCAAAGTTGACTTTATTTACAAGACCACCAACAGGAAGCAAACACACCACTGTTGATTTTATTCACAAGAATGCCCACAAGATGCATGACGATTCAAAACAAACCAAAAAATGGCTTTGACTAGATTCAAAGAACAGCTTTTACTCTTACAGAAAATGTACCAACATTCTGCAAGATTCTGAGTTCGGTGGCCATTTTAAAGCAGGGTTGCCAAAGATGATACACTTGTCGTTTGCATCTATGGGTGTCTGGCTACTTGGCTTTTGTCAACAATTTAGAATACATGCAGCTTTTCTTTGTGTAGTTAAAAAAATAAAAATAAAAAGCCTGACACTGCATATTTAAGTCAATTTTGTTTCAGCCTAACTTTACAATTGTCTTGTCATTGAGAATGTCTCAAATGATTCCAGTTTGTATGCACGATAGACTGCCAATGCCAATGTTTAAAATGGACCACTTGAATTCAGTTCACAGTTTAATTGCAGTTCAGTGGTACACACACACAATTACAGTACAAACAGTTCATTTCATGATTAAAAAAACAACAGTAAAACAACAATATTGCAAAATGACGCAAAACAAAACATAAAAAAAAAAGAAAAACAAACAATACGAAACAAACAATACAAAAACAATACAAAACAAACAATACAAAACAAACAATACAAAACAAACAATACAATACATACAACACATACAATACAATACATACAATACATACAATACATACAAAACAAAAACAAAAAAAGAAAAACAAAACAAAAAACAAAACAAAAAACAAACAATACAAACAACACATACAATACATACAATACATACAAAACAAAAAACAAAACAAATACAATACATACAATACAATACATACAATACAATACAATACAAAACAAAAAAACAAAACAAAAAACAAAACAAAACGTAAAAAAAAGAAAAACAAACAATACAAAAAAACAAACAATACATACAATACAATACATACAATACATACAAAACAAAAAAGAAAAAACAAAAGAAAAAAAACAAAAAACAAAAAAACAATACATACAATACATACAAAACAAAAAACAAAAAAAAACAAAAAAAAACAAAATACATACAATACAATACATACAATACAATACATACAAAACAAAAAACCAAAAACAAAACAAACAATACAATACATACAATACATACAATAGAATACAAACAATACATACAATACAATACAATCAATACAAACAATACATACAAACAATACATACAATACAAGACAAACAATACATACAAACAATACATACAAACAATACAATACATACAATACAATACATACAATACATACAAACAATACATACAAACAATACAATACAAATACAATACAATACAAACAATACAATACAAACAATACCATACAAACAATACCATACAATACAATACAATACCATACAATACAATACCATACAATACAATACAATACCATACCATACCATACCATACCATACCATACCATACCATACCATACCATACCATACCATACAATACCATACCATACCATACCATACAATACCATACCATACCATACCATACAATACAATACATACAATACATACAATACATACAATACAATACAAACAATACATACAAACAATACAATACAAACAATACATACAATACATACAATACATACAAACAATACATACAAACAATACAATACAAATACAATACAAACAATACAATACAAACAATACAATACAAACAATACAATACAAACAATACAATACATACAATACAATACATACAATACATACATACAATACATACAATACAAAAAAACCAAACAAAAAAGAAAACAAAACAAAAAAAACAAAACAAAAAAAACAAAATACATACAATACAATACACACAATACATACAAAACAAAAAAAACAAAAAAAAAACAATACATACAATACAATACAATACATACAATACAATACATACAATACATACAATACATACAATACAATACAATACATACAATACAATACATACAATACATACAATACATACAATACAATACAATACATACAATACAATACATACAATACAATACAATACATACAATACAATACAATACATACAATACAATACATACAATACAATACATACAATACATACAATACAAAAAACAAAAAAAAAAAGAAAACAAAACAAAAAAAACAACAAAAAAAACACTACATACAATACAATACACACAATACAATACATACAGTACATACAAACCAAAAAACAAAACAAACAAACAAAAAAAAATAATAATAATACCTACAATACAATACAATGCATACAATACAATGCATACAATACAATACAATACAATACAATACATACAATACATACAATACAAACAATACAATACAATACATACAATACCATACAATACAATACAATACAATACAAACAATACATACTGTTTGTACATACATACAATACAATACAAACAATACATACAATACATACAATACATACAATACATACAAACAATACATACAAACAATACAATACAAACAATACAATACAAATACAATACAAACAATACAAACAATACAAACAATACAATACATACATACATACAATACAATACATACAATACATACATACATACAATACATACAATACAAAAAAACAAAACAAAAAAGAAAACAAAACAAAAAAAACAAAACAAAAAACAAAACAAAACAATACATACAATACACACAATACATACAATACATACAAAACAAAAAAAAACCCAAAAAAAACAATACATACAATACAATACAATACAATACAATACAATACATACAATACATACAATACAAAAAACAAAAAACAAAAAAAAAAAAAGAAAACAAAACAAAAAAAAAAAAAAAAACAATACATACAATACAATACACACAATACAATACATACAGTACATACAAAACAAAAAAAAACAAACAAAAAAAAATAAAATAATACCTACAATACAATACAATGCATACAATACAATGCATACAATACAATGCATACAATACAATGCATACAATACAATGCATACAATACAATGCATACAATACAATGCATACAATACAATACATACAATACAATACAATACATACAATACAATACGATACATACAATACAATACATACAATAGATACAAAACAACAAACAACAAACAAAACAAAACAAACAATACAAAACAATACATACATACAATACAAAAAAACCACAAAAAAAAAATACATACAATACAATACATACAAAACAAAAAAAACAAAAAACAAAAAAAACAATACATACATACAATACATATAATACAATAGATACAATACAATACATACAATACATACATACAATACATACAATACAATACATACAAAACAATACATACAATACATACATACAATACATACAAAACAAAAAACAAAACAAAAAAATCAAAACAAAACAACAAAACAAAAAACAACATAACAAAAAACAATACATACAAATCTTGGGATTTCCTGGGTTGAGCTGGATGAAGTGGCTGGAGAGAGGAAAGTCTGGGAGTCCCTCCTAAAGCTGCTGCCGCCGCAATCCGACGTCCGGATAAGCGGTGGATGGCTGGGTGGCTGGCTGGATGGGTGGCTGGATGGATGGGTGGATGGATGGGTGGATGGATGGGTGGATGGATAGGAGGATGGGTGGGTGGATGGGTTTTGGATGGGTTGGGTTGGATGGGTGGATGGATGGATGGGTGGATGGGTTGGGTGGATGGGTTGGGTGGATGGGTTGGGTGGATGGATGGGTTGGGTGGGTGGATGGGTTGGATGAACGGATGGATGGGTGGCTGGCTGGATGGGTGGCTGCCTGGATGGGTGGCTGGATGGATGGGTGGCTGGATGGATGGGTGGGTGGGTGAACAAAAAACAAAACAAAACACAAAAAACAAAACAAACAATACAATACAAACAATACAATACAAACAATACATACAATACAATACAACCAATACATACAAACAATACAATACAATACATACAATACATACATACAATACATACAAACAATACATACAAACAATACAAACAATACAATACAAATACACTACAAATACAATACAAATACAAAACAAACAATACAATAAATACAATACATACATACATACATACAATACAATACATACAATACAATACATACATACAATACATACATACAATACAAAAAAACAAAAAAGAAAACAAAAAAGAAAACAAAACAATACATACAATACAATACACACAATACATACGAAACAAAAAACAAAACAAAAACAAAACAAACAAAAACAATACATACAATACAATACATACAATACAATACATACATACAATACATACAATGCAAAAAAAACAAAAAAAACAAAACAAAAAAAAACCCCAATACATACAATACACACAATACAATACATACAAAACAAAAAACAAAAAAAACAAAGAAACAATACATACAATACAATACATACAATACAAAAAAAAACAAAAAACAAAACAAAAAATACATACAATACAATACAAAACAAAAAACAAAAACACAACCAAAAAAACAACAAAAAAACAATGCATACAATACAATACAATACATACAATACAAACATACAATACAATACATACAATACAATACATACAATACAATACAATACATACAATACATACAATACATACAATACATACAATACAAAAAAAAAAAAGAAAACAAAAAAAACAATACATACAATACAATACAAAAAATACAATACATACAATACAATACAATACATACATACATACAATACATACAATACAAAAAAACAAAAAACAAAACAAAAAAGAAAACAAAACAAAAAAAACAAAACAAAAAACAAAACAAAACAAAACAATACAATACACACAATACATACAAAACAAAAAACAAAACAAAACAAAAAAAACAAACAAAAAAAACAATACATACAATACAACACAATACAATACAATACATACAATACATACAATACATACAATACAATACAATACAATACAATACAATACATACAATACAATACATACAATACAATACATACAATACAATACATACAATACAATACATACAATACAATACAATACATACAATACAATACATACAATGCAAAAAACAAAAAAAACAAAACAAACAAAAAAAAACAATACATACAATACAATACATACAATACAATACACACAATACAATACAAAACAAAAAAAACAAAAAAAAAACAAAAAACAATACATACAATACAATACATACAATCCAAAAAAAACAAAAAACAAAACAAAAAAAAAAACAAAAAAATACATACAATACATACAATACAATACAATACATACAAAACAAAAAAAACAAAAACACAAACAAAAAAACAACAAAAAAACAATACATACAATACAATACATACAATACATATAATACAATACATACAATACAATACAATACAATACAATACATACAATACAAAAAAAAAAAAAGAAAACAAAAAACAAAACAATACATACAATACAATACAATACACACAATACAATACATACAGTACATACAAAACAAAAAACAAAACAAAAAACAAAAAAAATAAAAAATAAAAAAAATAATACATACAATACAATACATACAATACATACAATACAATACATACAATACATACAATACAATACATACAATACATACAAAACAAAAAACAAAAAACAAAACAAAAAACAACAAACAATACAAAACAATACATACATACAATACAAAAAAAAAAAAAAATACATACAATACATACAATACAATACATACAATACATACAAAACAAAAAAAACAAAAACCAAAAAAAACCCCAAAAAAACAAACAAAAAAACAATACATACAATAGAATACATACAATACAATACATACAATACAATACATACAAAACAAAAAACAAAACAAAAAAAACAAAAAACAAAACCAAAAACACAACAAAACAAACAATACATACAAATCTTGGGATTTCCTGGGTTGAGCTGGATGAAGTGGCTGGAGAGAGGAAAGTCTGGGAGTCCCTCCTAAAGCTGCTGCCGCCGCAATCCGACGTCCGGATAAGCGGTGGATGGCTGGGTGGCTGGATGGATGGGTGGCTGGGTGGATGGATGGATGGGTGGGTCGGCTGGGTGGGTGGGTGGCTGGGTGGATGGGTTGGATGGACGGGTGGATGGATGGGTGGATGGGTTGGGTGGGTGGCTGGATGGGTTGGGTGGATGGATGGACGGGTGGGTGGATGGATGGACGGGTGGGTGGATGGATGGACAGGTGGGTGGATGGATGGACGGGTGGGTGGATGGATGGATGGACGGATGGACGGACGGGCGGACGGATGGGTGGATGGATGGATTGACATAGAACACATACAATACCCTGCCATACGCTACCATACACACAATGCATACAATACAATACATACAATACAATACCATACAATATCATACCATACTATATGCTCTGCATCTGGGAGTTACAATTATAGACATTGAGTAGAGTGGCAATGGCATGATATTTTTGCAACAATTACACATACCAACTCCAGTTTTATATTTAAAATATGTATACAATTATCAGTATATTGTAATGAGTTATAATAATTACAAAAGTATCCGAATTATAATAATTTAATTTTATCATCCATCAACTCACTCAAAAATGTCGGCATGAATCGAGCAGTCGACTAAACGGGAGAAAATCACGCTCGCAAATGTTTGTTGCATAACGGAAGGCGGGCGGGCGGGCGCCATCTTGGAATAGATTTGAACATGACGTAACAAATTTGTCACATTCATCAGTTTGCATAACACGGAAATAGCACACTATATGTAATGCAACATTGTTAATTTGACGAAACACAACGCCAAAGAGATTTGAAATACTGTAGCGGCAAAACGACAGTCGCGGTGGCCGGGACGAGTGTGAAAAGATTTTCAAGATATTTGTTCGCATCAAACAAACAAGGCGTCCGTCGTGAGAAACGGCAATGAACGACAAACATTTGATAGCTTACCCGAGAAACCGCCACACGGTCGGTGGCGCCTGCATTTGATAACTCGCCTTGAATCCTGCAACAAACAAACAAGGCGTCCGTCGTGAGAAACGCCAATGAACGACAAACATTTCCTAGCATGTTAGCTTACCTGAGAAACCGCCCGCTGCGCGGGTGATTGCACCGGTATTTGACAACTTCCCCAATTCACCCGAAGACATGACGTCACATCCGTCAATTCAAATCGTCCTCGCCTGCTCGTCCAATGGTGCTTTGCACACTAGCGTACCACGTGACAGGCCACTTCACACGCGGGCGGTTGCACCTGTCGCTCACCTCAAGACTGAAAACTGCCTTCAAAAACCTAAGTGCCACTTTGCCCGCCTCCTACCTCTGCCCAAATTCAGTCTGACCAATCACAGCGCAACTGAAATTGGCTTGACCACGCCTACCTCTCCGACAGGCAAGACTGAAACCTGCCTTCAAAAAAAAAAAAAAAAAAGTCACAAACTTTATGCAGAAGTGAGTGAAAATCGACAAAGTGCAGCTCGTGGGTAAGGTCGGGTCCCGAACCATGGTTCCATCGTGTTAGAGGCAATGACGTTTACCACTTGACCAAAGAGTCGTGTCCATGACAGTGACAGAAGGGCAACCAACGCTCACCTCAAGACTGAAAACCCAAATAGTGTTGGCTCGTGAGTGAACGATTCGTTCAAAGAGATTCTAAAGATTCAGTTCACCTAAAAGAACTGGTATGCACATCAGTACTTGGGGAGCTTCCGTAGTTGGTCTTTTAGCAGGCCCCGCCCACAAGTACCTCCACATTGGGTCACGTGACTAACAGCTATTTACATACAATAAAGTATGAAAACGTTATTTAAAAACACACAAAATCATACATACACAAGACCAATGCCGCTGGAACCAGCTGGACTAAAGGAACACATCAGTTTAAATTTGGTCAGTTTTGAGAAATAAGGAAATCATGAATATTAAAAGAGGATTTTATTTTTAAATGGCAATATTTTTTCATTTTTACATAGCTTGGAAATGTATTATGATGGAGTTTACAGGTGCAGGCCGGAGGGGGCTCAGCCCAAAGGAAATTAACAGATGGAAATATTTAAAAACACTTGAGGTCACCATTAGATTCAGATTTATCATATATATACACGTATATAAATTAAATTTCCTTGAAGGGGATTTACACTGTACATGAAAGTATTTGTAACACCATCATCAGCATCTATAAAAAACTTCAGAGGGGAAAGAAGACAATAGCAAAGTGAAGGGATGGACTGATTTTAGACATCACCATATTTCATATTTCCACAGACAGATATAATTTTGATGTAATTCAATTCAATAAACAAATCATAATGTTAATGTACATTCTTGAAGCATACATCAAGTTGTGCAGGACTTGTGCCATAATGTATACATGTCTGATCATTTCTTTTTTATGGAACAGTCACCCACCACCCTGCCCAGCCCCCCCTTGCTGGCACTACAGTGCTAACAAAAGTTCCACAAGCCTTTTTTTTAATTTTATTTATTTTTTAAACTCTCATACGTTTCACCCATTCAGTAACATTTTTTATAACTATATATTGGAGGAAATTCGACCTTTTAATTACTCTTTAAAAAAATAAAAAAAAATAAAAAGCCTGACACTGCATATTTAACAAGTCAATTTTGTTTCAGCCTAACTTCACAATTGTCTTGTCATTGAGAATGTCTCAAATGATTCCAGTTTGTATGCACGATAGACTGCCAATGCCAATGTTTAAAATGGACCACTTGAATTCAGTTCACAGTTTAATTGCAGTTCAGTGGTACACACACAATTACAGTACAAACAGTTCATTTCATGATTAAAAAAACAACAGTAAAAACAATATTGCAAAATGACGCGGCGCTGAGAGAGAAAGAAAGAGGCATCATGCAGATAGCCAGTGTGCACACCCAGTGAAAAAGTGGAGGGAGGGAGAGAGGGAAGGAAAAAGGACAAAAGAAAACAACAAAGTCATACTCTCCTTAAATGCTGGCTGGGCGCTTTGCCCTCGCCGCATCCGCACCCGTCCGTCTCGTGTCGGCCGCTCATCACGGGCGAAGGTTGGCCCCCCCCCCGGCCGGTATTCGACGTTTGGACTCATCCTCCGCCTCGTGCCACTGCAAAAAGAAAAACGGCACTCTGTTGCATGCGGTTCACTTCTGTGGACGTACTCATTACCTGTCTATTAAAGCGTGCTCCTATTTTAAGCTCCCTTTATTAATAGCTTATGTACACATGAATGGTTTTGTTTTCTTTTTATGTCTGTTCCTATATGAAGAATTCAATGCTTATAATTTCTTTCTTTGTTGTAAAGTGCTTTGAGCTGCATTTCTTGTATGAAAGGTGCTCTACAAATAAAGTTTTTTATTATTACCCTCTGGTCTCGCGGTCCTGTCCAGTCCCTCTCTGTGCAGGCACTCATCAGATCCAGTGCCCCAGCAATCCTGAAAGGCAGACATATTGTGGTGGTTTTTGCAAGGGGAAAAATTTCACTAGCAACCCCCCCCCCCAACCTTGACTAAGGTAAGTTTGAATCAGGTAACTAGCGGCACGCACGGGCTGGCGCATGTCTCATACAGCCCTCCCGCATTGGAGCGATCCGGGTTATGAAATGTTTAACCCCTTACAAAAAGGGAGGGAGGGAGGGAGGGAGGGAGAGAGAGGAGATGAGAAGAGGCTTTGGTGCGCACTTAAGCGCAACCGGCCAGTGCCCCCTGAGTAGAGCTGGCTTGGCCCCGAGTGGAAACAAAAGAGGAAAACGTGACCTCACGGAGAGTGTCACGGAGAATCTCCTTGTCCTCGACACCGTCGACGACACTGGGACCCAGTCTGGCAGACATTATACCCTGGTATTCCACAAAGGGCAAGGTATAGCCACGTTCCACCCTGAGTGCACCAGGCCATGCAGGTACTGCCGGGCGCGTTGGAGAAAGAGAGCGAGAGAGGGAGGGAGGGGGGCAGGGAGGGGGTGTCTACTTTGCCGATTCGTATCTAGAGGGTCACAGCAACCCAAATGCCCGTGCGTGCTACTAGTTACCCTATTCAAACCGACAGGGGTAGGGAAAGCACAAAAGAAAAAACAAAGTCATACTCCCCCCAAAACGCTGGCTGCATCTGCACCCATCAGTCTCGTGTGGGCCGCTCGTCACGGGCCAAGGTCCGGGTCTGCTCCGGCCGGTGTTGGACTCGTCTTCCGCCTCGCACAAGTGCAAAAAGACAAACGGCACTCAGTTGCATGCGGCTCACATCTGTCAACGTACTCATGACCTGCCCCCTCCCTGGTCTTGTGGGTGCAGCCCAGTCCCTCTGGGTGCAGGCTGGCGCTCGTCCCATCCGCTGCCCCGGCAACCCTGAACGGCAGACAAATAAGGAAATCAAATTAAAACTAACAAGTGCGTTGCATATTGGATTGCCATGTCACCACCTCTGGCCAGCCTTGGCCAGTCGTGCATCAGGCTCCTCTTCAACACTTGGCGACTGCTTTCTTTGGGTGATTCCTTCCTTTGCACCCCGCTCACCAATCGCGGGTCTGGTGGCCTCCGTCCACCGGCTCTTCGTTTCATACATCGTCTCTCCCACCTTGCAAGACAAGCACAAAAGTCTCGCTGCGCCGTCGCTTGCGCTTGCCGTCGCTTGCGCGGTCGCTTGCGCTTGCCGTCGCTTGCGCGGTCGCTTGCGCTTGCCGTCGCTTGCGCTTGCCGTCGCTTGCGCTTGCCGTCGCTTGCGCAGTCGCTTGCGCTTGCCGTCGCTTGCGCGGTCGCTTGCGCTTGCCGTCGCTTGCGCGGTCGCTTGCGCGGTCGCTTGCGCGGTCGCTTGCGCGGTCGCTTGCGCGGTCGCTTGCGCTTGCCGTCGCTTGCGCGGTCGCTTGCCGTCGCTGCGCGGTCGCTTGCGCTTGCAGTCGCTTGCGCTTGCCGTCGCTGCGCGTTTGGCACTCAATGAGGGCTGCACAACATTTTGGAATACCAACGATATGGCAGTATTGGGCCAGACCACAGCATTGAGCAAAGTTGTGCAAAATTCTAGGATGGAGAGGAACTATTTGATCCCAATGACATCACTTAGACCAGTTAACTTTAACTTGCATCAATGACTTGTTATCTTCTTAACTCATTACAAATAGTTAGGAGGCCAGAAAACATGTTTCATTTGCCACATGAATAGAAAAAAAATCTTTGTTTTCCTAAAGTGCATGTCAACGACCTACACCACCATATGACGGTTTTCCAATCCAGGTGCAGCCCTACACATACGTCACCATTGGTGTCCAAATGGTAGCCTCGGGCCAACTTGATCAACACACCACACGAATGAACGTAACACTGCTTTGTAGCACAAAATATGAATGGCAACATTTTGTGATGGATTGAATGAATTTGTGTCAAAGAATTCTCAATTTGATTCAGTATGCAGCCCTCAAACAGACATTTGGACACCGCCGGTGTGAACTAAAAAGAAAAGAAAAAAATCCATTTCACATGCTGAAGCTGCGCAGGTCGACGCCTCCAGGGAAGCGGGTCTCCCTCAGAACTCTGCTACTTCAGAGCGATGCCACAGCGGTCCGTCCACCTCTGAGCAGATCGTGTCGCGTCCCAGTCGCCATCTGCACAAACGGAAACAAATGTTAGAAACTCAAAGAGCACCCCAAGTTGTAGGTCACTTGCTTACTTGATCACAGCCGTTAGGTACTCTTGGTGACGGTCACCGGTTCGAATCGGGCCATGCACCCCCCTTTTGCGTCCGGCCTGCAAAAGGTAGAACATGCAATGAGTTCATTGACATCATTAAGTCTTCACCGTGGACCGGCTCGCCCCAACACCGCCCCCTACACCTAGAGAACAAAGGACGCACAGTGGTACGTTAGGCTTCGATCAAGCACGACAGTGCTAGGTTAGAAAAAGACACAATGTGACTGTCTCGCTCCAACACCTAGGGGAGAACAAAGAACACAAGTACCACAGTGGTAGGTTAGGGTTAGAGGAAGTGCAACAGTGGTAGGTTAGAAAAAGAAAATGTCACAAGTCAAATTGCAAAATTGGACATTCGGGATCGGCTCGCTCCGACGCCACCCTACACCGAGGGGAAAGAACAAAGAACGCAGCAACTACGACAGTGGCAGGTTAGAAAAAGATACACAATGGTACAAGTCGTATGGCAAAATTGGACATTCAGCTCCACGTCAAAGTTCAGTTTTGTGTCCATCCACGGAACCACGTCCTCCCCCAAGTGGGCCGTCAACGGCAACCAAGCACAAGACAACGCTGGATCCAGACCAGCCACAACCACAGCGCACCTCGAAAGCAAGACCAACCATCAGAGCCCTAAACACTGTCCACACCTGCAACCGTTCCGTCGTGCACCCATAACCAAAGGCAACCACACTGCCCCCTCCTGGGCACATGATCCGCACACGTCGACTTTAGCAGCGCGATGCTTGATTCTTGACTTGATATGGCCATTGCTCCTTTGCTCCTTTGCATATGGCCATTGCTCCTTTGCATATGGCCATTGCTCCTTTGCATATGGCCATTGCTCCTTTGCTCCTTTGCATATGGCCATTGCTCCTTTGGATAGGCCATTGCTCCTTTGGATAGGCCATGGCTCCTTTGGATAGGCCATGGCTCCTTTGGATAGGCCATGGCTCCTTTGGATAGGCCATTGTTCCTTTGGATAGGCCATGGCTCCTTTGGATAGGCCATGGCTCCTTTGGATAGGCCATGGCTCCTTTGGATAGGCCATGGCTCCTTTGGATAGGCCATGGCTCCTTTGGATAGGCCATCGCTCCTTTGGATAGGCCATTGTGCCTTTTCATATGGAATTATCCCATTCGGCTCCTCTTGCAGCCTACAAAAACACAGACAGCCATTAAGTGTGTGCTGGGAAGCTAAAACTCGACAACCATTGTGTGTTGGGAATTGAAACTTGACAAAAACAGGTTTTCACCTGATTTAGGACTACTCTTCCTCAGTGTCCTCAACATCACTGAAAGGGCTCCTTCAAGAGCCTCCTGCTTGCTTTGTATAGAAGGATGCTGGCTGGGCGGCAGTTTTTAGTGCTACAAAAGACAAGCAAATGATTGCAACAAAAATAGACATTGAGTCGAGTGCCAATGGCATGATTTTTTTACCAACAATTATACATACTAGGAGTTTTACATTTGAAAAAAAATATTATATTGTAGTAAGTTATGATAATTGATCAAAATTATAGTTCCTATTTGAATTTGATACATTCTAAGTAGAGTTTTACATTTGAAAAAATATATAATCATCACATTGTAGTAAATTATGATAATTATTAAGGATTATAATTCATATTTTAATTTCATCATTCATCAACTCCCCTCACATTGGACAGATGATCCAGGTTGGCGGCGTCCAAGACGGGAGAAAATAACCCGCCGCGCAAATGTTTGTTGCGTAACGGAACGAGAGCGGGCGGGCGCCATCTTTGAATGGATTTGGTCCGATTTGGACATGACGTAACATACGTTGCATTCACCAGTTTGCATGACACGGAAATGGCACACGCATCATATAAAATAATAAAAAAATGGTTAAGTTGACTAGAGTCAAACTAATATTTCCTATAGTCAGACAAACACGCACTTATCGGCGGCGTCATTTACGAACCGTCTACAGACAGACGAATGAAAAAAATGCTGGCCAGCATGAAAAAAAAACAACCGCGAAAGACATTTAAAATACCACCAAAACGCGCAACGACGCGACGCGACGCGACGCAAAGTGGATTGTGGCGTGCCGTGTCGTGCCGTGCCGAAACCTCAAGCACTCCCAAGACAGCGAAAATCCTGCAAGAAATAATAAATAGCATCGTAAGAAACTGCAAACATTTGCTCACGGGCTAAATGGCCTGCGGCCTACAATTTATCTCCAGGCCCACCGTCGCGTCGCGGTGGACGTGACGTCGCCGAGTCGCGAGAGTACGACAATCCTGCGACAAACAAAATAAATTGAAAAAAAAGGCTTGTGAGAAAAAGCAACAAAGCGTGCCGTCGTGAGAAACGGCAGGAGACGACAAACATTTGCTGGCATGCTCGCTTACCTGAGAAACCGTCCGCCGCCGCCGCCGGCCCGCGCCCGGTGGCACCTGCATATGATAACTCCACTTGAGCGAGCACACCTGACTTCAATTGACCTAAAGCCCTGACGTCACATCCGTCGATTCAAATCTTCTTCTCCTGATCGTCCAACGGCGCTCGGCACACTGACGCCACCAGGTGGTCGCCTGTCATGGTGACTACTGTGGAAAGGCTTGCTTCGGACTATCCGTTGAAACACTTATTACCCTTTATTTATTTATTCTCTTTTTAACCTCGTGTAGTGTACCTACACATATTGTCATATAAAATGTCTGATTTTTATGTTTTAATTGGCGAATATAAAAACAAGGAATAAGACGCCAGACACGTTTTAACATAAATGTTTATTAAAAATAATAATGTCAAAAGCAAATTTCAAACCAGCAATCTAATGTGAAATTGCAGTAGATATATTGGATAACAATATTTAGGCGTATATAGGTATACACGTTATTTAAAAACGACTATAAGTGTTATACTACGACACAAGTGTTTACCAGCTCAGTGGCCTAAGAGGAGAGTGTCCGCCCTGAGACTGGGAGGTTGTGGGTTCAAACCCCTGCCGAGTCATACCAGTGACTATAACAATGGTACCCATTTCTTCCCTGCTTGGCACTCAGTGGAAGGGGTTGAAATGGGGCCCCCCCCCCCCTGCTGCTCACTTATACTCCGGTGCGACTTACAGTCCGAAAATTACGGTAAGTTCAAAAATATCAGAGGAAGTGATAAACAACTGAGGTGATTTGGTTGCATAAGCAAGCCTAACCCTAAGCACAGCAAAAGCGAGAGCAAGCCTAACACAAACCCTAACCCTAAGCACAGCAAGAGCAAGCCTAACCCTAAGCGGGTCCAAACAAGTTTTTCCCTCATGGCTACAAAGGTGCACTTAACGAGGGAATCACACGGACACTCCATTAGGTACACCGCCCTTTTCAAGTGTACCTAATAACAGGCCACTTTATGAGGGAAATATCATGGTCAAAGGTCACAGGTGTCAAGGTCTAGTCCTTGGGGCCGCGTTCCAACATGTTTTCCAAGTGACCCTCGTTAAGCGCAGGTGCGTGAAAAGTTTTTGGTCACTTTCACGTTCAAAAGGAGCTAAAACTTTTTCCGCAGGTGCACTTAACGAGGGAATCACACGGACACTCCATTAGGTACACCGCCATTTTCAAGTGTACCTAATAACAGGCCACTTTATTAGGGAACTATCATGGTCAAAGGTCACAGTTGTCAAGCTCTAGTCCTCGGGGCCACGTTCCAACATGTTTTCCAAGTGACCCTCGTTAAGCGCAGGTGCGTGAAAACTTTTAGCTTCTTTCACGTTCAAAAGGAGCTAAAAGTTTTCACGCACCTGCGCTTAACGAGGGAATCACACGGACACTCCATTAGGTACACCGCCATTTGTACCTAATAAGAGACCACTTTATTAGGGAAGATGAAAAAAATGGCATTACAGACACATTGATTCTAATATGGCTCATTTTTGACCCACATACTTGAATTGTAGTCTATGGACAGGTGATGAGCATGAGGAGGAAATGACACTCAGTGATACCTGAGAGTTGACTGGGGGTGCATAATGACACCACGGGACAAAAGCTGTCAGTACTGCAAAATGCTCAATAAAAGACACACACAAGCGCACGCGCACACACGGAAAGATGCATGTGAACCTGAGGTCAAAGCCACTTTTATTATTGTCCTCATTCATTGACAGCATAAAGGGAACACTCAGCAAAATTGTACATATTCCACAAATGACATGATCTCAGTAACATTATGATCTGTGAGGAAAATAGAATTATAATTTATTTTCTAGAACAATAATACGCATGGCACTGTACAATTTGAATTTGAATTCCACTTAAAGCAGCCAGCTACAGTGGTTGCATTACAATGCACAAAACACACAAACACAAGATTTGACACTTTTATGATTGCTATACATGCGCAGTGACAATGAAATTTGGTGTGCACAATTTTGAGTTGTTTCCTTGTGCACCCATGTTTATTCACACCATTTGGTGACGCAACAACATAATGCGTCCAACCAATGTGACGAAACCTGTACAGTAGCTTAGCTGCTAACAGGCCAGGCTAGTTGGCATGAGAGAAAGCTTCCAGTAGTTTGGACGTCATCTTGTTTCAATCTTGGCAAACTGGTGCGACGACCTTATTGGCTTGGAGTGGGAACCAGCATAACAATATACAAGGGACATTTTCATCAAACAACTTGGAAAAGGAAGGAAACATGGCTACATTTGACCAATCCAATGTGCAATGGTGGCTTGTGTCCCAACACTGTCTCAAATCATCTTTCCTCACTCAAATGAATGCAATGTGCAAGAAAAATGGCACTCAATCAAGAGTTTTAGCATCAGGACTTCATGCTTTCATTCAATATTGCTCCTTTGTGATGTTTGTGCCTTGGCCACTAACGCATAAATGTATGACCAAGTTGACCGAAAGAACTAACTTGCAGTCCTTGTGTGAGAAGTTTGATGACGCAAATCGCTTGCCTTACAAACAAGCGTCATCGATAAACAAACACAAACTTGCCTTCCCTGTATTTGCTGTCAGTGCTTCAACTACTTAAACATGATTTCAAACATGATGTAAGAAAGGCCAGAGTCAAAATGCACCAGAAACAGAACCGATGAGAGGACAGGACAGGACAGGACAGGACAGGACAGGGCTGCTGCTGGGAAGGGAGACCTGCTCATTTGATGACAATCTGAATGTGTGCGTCATGCGGGCATGCTGCGCATTTGCTGTGTTTCTCGCAGGTCCGTTTTTGTGCTCCAGTATGTATGTGTATGTGTGTGTCTCATAGTGCTCGAGGAATGATGGTGAAGGGGAGGATGGGGCTACTGGCCTCCAACTCCAAAGCAGTAAGGAAACACTCAGTGGCAGCAGCAGCATTCCCTTGAGCCTGCAACACCTCGCCAAGGCTGTTCCACACATCGTGAGCCGTACTGTGCAGAAAATCAAAACAACATACACGTAGGGATGGAAGTGAAGTACAGGAGCACCTAGAAATGTGCCAACACCTACCTGTTGACCTGCACGGCATCCCTCAGAACCTTTTCGGACAGACTGTAGCGCTGTAGCTGATGGAGAATAAGACCCTGAGAAGAGCAGAAAACCACAAGAGATGAATATGTACCAGATTTCTTCTTGCTGCCCATGTTTGATTACCTTCAACCAATTAAGACTAATTATGCTATAAATCTAATCTGA
The DNA here is from genome assembly GCF_059516105.1 of Syngnathus floridae. Taxonomy (NCBI): domain Eukaryota; kingdom Metazoa; phylum Chordata; class Actinopteri; order Syngnathiformes; family Syngnathidae; genus Syngnathus; species Syngnathus floridae. The sequence goes on along the minus strand of NC_142428.1, from coordinate 802,107 downwards.
TGGTCCCACAGCACACAAGCTAAAGACATAAGGGCCTGAAGACACTTAAGGCAAAAGGAGGACACATAAGACAATGGCGATGTGTGTGTGTGTGTGTGTGTGTAAGTCAAAGTGTATTACCAGTCTCTGCATGGTTTTAACATGCGTGGGGTTGATGGACAGGGCTTCTTCATACCAGCGCTTAGCCTCATCTATGTTTCCCCTGAGCTCTGCAATCTGCCCCCTCATGAACAGGACATTATGGGATGTGGGAAAGAGGTTGGCGGCTTCTTGAGTGCAGGCCGACGCCTCGGCAGGCTTGGACATGCCGATGTAGACTTCGGCTGTCGGGAAGGATATAGAATTGCAAACAACAACTTTCAAAAGAAAAGCAAAAAACAAAACCAAAGCAATCCATAGAGTTAGCAGAAAAGGTCTGACCAAACAAAAGAAATTGGATTTCACTGCGGGCCAATAAAACCCAAGCTTGTGAATTGATTTGAAGGATTTGAAAAGAAAAAAAAAAAACATTTAAGAAGAGAGGAAAGTACCAGCATGCAGCCAGATCTGAGCCAGAGTCAACCAAGGGTGCAGGGGTCCATGCTTGGGGGCACTGCTCTGCAGGGAGGAGGCCACCTCAGACAAGGCCTGCTCCACACGACTCGCTGCTATGGATGTGGCATGCACGGAACCTGGAAGGAGATCAGTCAGTATGTGATTAGCCCAAGACATTCCATTCCTTCTTCAAAGTATGGAAATGGCAATAAAGTCGCCGCCGCTATGTGCCACGGTGGAATCAGAATTCCAACCAGAGGACTCGTAATGCTTATGATTGACGCTAAATCAAAATCCCTTAGAGGGGAATTGTGTTTGTTTCAATCAGAAATCTGTTCACCGTGGCACACAGTTGGTTTTTCTTTTCGTAGTTGTGAACTAAAGCCTTTAATCAGTACACACCACTGCAGCACACCTCAGTGTTATGAGCCTGGATGAACCAGGTTCAAGTGAACGCATTTCTGCACCACCATGCTAAATCACAACGTACAGCGATTAGTAGGTCAAACAATGTGCTCGTTTGTTACAGCGGCTGACAGTTTTTCAGGCGCACAAAACGTCGGCTGGTGAAAGCCAAACATGTTGGATAGCGGCAACATCTCTGGGAAATGATGCCATGAAAATAATGGTGCTCTGATCATTTAATAAAGTCCTCATGCGGACATGAATTACAATCTCACCAAGAAAGGAAAAAAAACTAGGTGACTACAACAAAGGAAAGCGATACATGGAAAACTTTTGTAAGGTCAGATGGAGCTTACTTGGCTACTTACAAACAGAAAACATGGAAGAAAAACCAAGTACGTTAGCGTCCTGAGGGCCGCCTTCAAAAAAATGGGGATGGGGGGAAAAAAGACAAAAGCCCTGGTTAATGATTAAAACAGAGAGAGAGCGAGAGAGAGAGAAAGAGACAGGGTCAAGCAATCACGGTGAAACAAAAGAAAAGCCAAAAGTGCATCACAGTCGTGTTTACAAGGGCCTCATGGTCAGGTCAAGTAGCTCAACTGACAAGTGTTATTTTCCACTAAAATCAAATGTCATTGTGAGAAATGTTCACAAGTTCACAAAGCCTCCAGTCCCATCAGTGCCATGACTTGACAAGCGAGCATTTGTTAGTGAGACGCCTGGGAGGTTGAAATAAGCAAGCAGTCAGTCCATCCCTCACACATTAACACATTAGACTTGAAAGACAACTCATGACCAAATATTAATAGGGGGTAACTACTTTTTTTCTCTTTTTTTTGTGTGTGTGCGCTCGCCATCACAATGCACACCATGCTACGGGCCGAGAGAAGCTAGAGGCACGTTACAGCTGGAGGAAAGCTGGCGAAGAGTGATGTGGTTGCAAAAGGAGGGAGTCCTGGCTTTGCTGCTCATCAGGCGGGGAGGAGGAGGAGAGGGAGGAGAAGGAGGCGGAGGCAAGAAGGAAGATTTTTTGGGCGGAGGCTGGAGGATGAAAACTGGACAAGGGCTAGGCAGTGGGGAGGACAGCGGGGAAGACACAGTGGAGAAGGTGGAGGGGGAGGTGGGGGATACTGGTTCGGAACCAGTGTGAGAGGAGGAAGAACCTGAGGCTAAAACACAAACAGTCAAACAAATAAAGCAATGGAAAACAAAGGAACACAAAATTGTCAAGAGTGAAATTGGAAAAAAAAAAAAAAGATCATACAATCTAACCTACGTGTGAATATAGTTCAGGATTAATGAGCAAATAAAGAAATGAAAAACAAAATAATCAAGACCACAGAAGACGAACAATGAATACAAAATAACTACCCCAGCGACCAATATATATATACGTATATGTTAGTTTTTTTTTTTCTCCAACAGCAGCAGCGTGTCTGTTGCGTGTTCCTACCTGTATCTGGGTCACTGAAGTCCGGCAGAGTCATTGCATTTAGCTGTCGTCGGTCAGCGACAGCTCTGTCCAACAAACTGCTCCCACGCCCCGAATCACTGCCACAACAAAAATGCCTTTTAGACACATGGCACCAAAACCTTCGAGCACTGACATTCTCACGGAGCCGTGAATGCATACCTGGGATTTGTCAGGTTGTAGAAGCTCTTCCAGATCTGCAGCATGTGTTTGCAGGTGAGCAAAGCGTCTTCTGATCCTCGGCACATGCTCTCTAACTTCACCTTGGTATAAAGCAAGCTTCGGGGCGCGTCAACACAAGATTGTCAGACTGTGGTTGAAATGAGCTATATCATGCACGCTTGCCTGCGTCTTACTTGAAGTTCTCGGGATACTCCGATAGGGCCATTTCGATGATATTCAGACCGTCCTGGTAGTGTTTCTGTGCTGAGAGAAGCAGGGCCAGCAGGTGAAGGGAGTGAACGTCATCCCCTTGAAGCTGCAAGGCCTGTCGAACATAGCCTAGCGCCTCGGGTATCTACACGCACACACATATACATACACAGACTACTTTTCTCTACATTTTGGGGAAACACACATCTCTATGTCAAAGGTCATCTGTGGGTTGTGACTTTCCGGTTACCTGTCTGGACACAGCGAGCTGCAGTGCAAGGTAGAAGGCTGCCAGATGATCGGTTGGAGCTAAACTCTGAGCTCTGTCAAAAGACAGAGAGGAAATGGCGGTGTTCAAAAATGCCATTCAGATCGGTTCATCCCGTCGTTCACATTAGAAAATGTGAAGGCGAACTTAATCTAGGAGGGTTACAAATCTGAACTTTATGAGTCCAAAAAAGGAAGGCTTGTTCGGAAAGAAGTGAAAGAGACAGCAAACCTCTGAAAGGCTGCCAAAGCTTTTCTCTGGTACTCCTCTTGGGTGCTTCGCAATGATGCTGTTGAGACGTGAAAGGGAAAAGAAAAAAAACAGTCAAGTGTACTATACAAAGACGCAATGGGCCTGCCTGGAATGGAAATGTTCTTACTCTGCGCTTACATTAAAAATTCAAGTCGCACACGTGTGTACTGAGCAATTTTCTTCGTTCCTATGTTAATGAATCGGATTTGAATTTCTGAAACGGCTTGTGCCCTCAAGCGAGCTCCCGTTTCCCCATAAGCAGGCATCCGTTTGACGCATCTCAGCCAATGTTTTTAATATACTTCATAAAACAGGCAAACAAATGATAATGCTGCGCTGCTTGCGGCAAACAAACTTACCGTCGGTGGCTTTGAGGCTATAAACCAGTCCGGCAGCCAGATAGCCTTTTGCTCGAAACTCAGCTGCTTTCTCCCCCATGTCAATGACCATTTTGGCAAAGCACTCCCCCTCATCCAACTAGGAGAAGTAGATCGATACGCATTCAAATGTAAACGCGTGTTACGGTTTGTGACTTGAGGAGAGCCGTTACCCAGTGCAGGGGTCCGATGCACAGTTTGACCGCCAGCAGCGGGATGGTGGGGTCATCTGGCTTGAGACGGATGCACTCCTTCAGAACTTTAACGGCGCGAGCAGATTTGCCCGCAGCCATTAAAGACAGTGCGAGCTGGTACCATAAGTGGAACTCCTCAAAGGCAAACTTCATGGCTCGCTCCAAGCACTAGAGAAAAGTGGACGAATAAGGAGACTAATATGATATATATATATTTTTTTTAATGTTTGGACAGTGTGTGATTGTGAACTACGGGTATGTCTATACAGGAAGACTGTGGCATGTTACTTGCCTCTGATAGCATCTCGTACTGCCCCCTCCTGCCCAAAGCTATAGTCAGCAGGTCGTACACCACAGAGGCAGACTGGAGACTAATGATTCGATCATTATTGTGCTCCGGAATCCTGCTCAGGACGGCATCGCGGTTGGCCTGGGATACGGACACAGCAGAGAGGAAACCATTTGACGGTGAGAAGGGATTACGTTGGAGCCCCGTACGGCATTTGCGCACGACTTACCATGGACTCACTGATGAGGAGCAGCAATAATGCTTCTTCTGTGTTCTCCTGGGGGCAGAAAATACTGTAGCAGAGAAAGAAAGAAAGAAAGAAAGAAAGGTGGAATTTAGAACAAGGACAGAAATAAGATGAGGCGCTTGAAAACTGCACATTACGAATGGGATAGTAAACACATGTCCTTTTGGCATCAAAATTAATTGAAGTGTTGAGTTTGTTTTGTTAAAAACAAAAAACCCTTTTTATTGCCAATGAATATTGGCTTAAAACAGCAGTCATCAGCCTCCGTCCCACTACTAATCTGAACAGTCAATCACAGCAACAGATCATTTTGAACATGTGCTGATGCTCAACTGACAGCAAAAACATTTTTGCTTACTTCTCTCCCGAGTACACTCGTGGGCGTCGGCTTAGGCTGTACTTTTTGCTCTGGACGTGACCTTGTCGCGTAGGATCGTCCAGCGGTGACACGGTGGGCGGGTCTTCCACAGGAGACCAGTAACTCTGCTCGCACATTCCTCGGAGCAAGATCTCGGCAAGCTGTCTGGCAATGGTCTAAACACACAAACGCGCGCACGTGTAGTATTTCCAGAGCGCTTTGGGATACAACCGCATCTGTGACAAAGTACTAGAATTCAACGGAAGGCCTGAACAAAGTCCGCCACCTAACAAAAGCCAAAGTTGTAGCTCATTCCATACCATGCGCAGATTCTGCGTTGTCCTGGTCTCAATAGCTCGGAGAATTTCTCGAAATCGCCCGACACCTTGCGTCAGGTTTCTGAAAAGGTTTCGTGAAAAGAAATGTGGTGGGTGAATTAATAAACAATTCTTGTATAATTAACAAGTCTTGCACCCATTTTCAAAATGACCATTCAGCCACTATTAGTTTTGTGCTGAATTCAGCAGCTTTTTAGATGATTACAAACTGCAAATGAGAACAATACAATCGTGAGTCAACATTTGCAAATTTGCCAATGTTCTTTTTTTTAACCAATCAAAGCTACACTGCCAAGTCAAGTTTTGTGCTGAGGGCAACACCAAAAATGATTGCTTTGGTGCCATCTGGTGGCATCTCATTGGCTGTGGCGAAGTAAGTGGAGAAGACTTTCTGGACCTTGCAAGAGCAGAGGTGAGTAAGTCTTTGTCTTACCCATTCTTAAAGTGGATGACATGGGCTCTCTGTAGGCCTGTCTCAAGAAAGTAACCTAGTTCCTGCTCCTGGGAAGTTGGACCAGGTTTCGGGCTGCGATTCTGAATTCCAGCGGACAGTGCCTGAGAAAATGAAAGGAATTGCGATGACTACTTGAACAGCACCACGAGGATAGGGGAGGTTGCAATGATGGAATTCTTCATTTTGTTCTCCAATAGGGAGATGGTTTAAAAATGGCCCGAAAGGCATATGAGCTCATTAGCAGAATTGCTAGCTTTCAAAAGCCTTGATACTGCAAAGCAGCAAAACGCTCACCTTCTCAGCCTCCTGCAGATACAGCAGCGCAATGTCTCCAGATTTTTCATAGCAGATGATGATTTCTTGCTCTCGCTCAGTTCTGTTCCGATTGGAGGAGGGAGAACCGGCAATCTTATTGGACAGCAGCGGCGAGGCAGCTGGCACTTTCTCCAGACACAAGCCTGAGAGAGAGCGAGCGAGCGAGAGAGAGAGAGAGACCACTGTCACGGCATAACATACCAAATAAAAGAAGTGTCTTGTATTTGTGTACCTTTAGTGGCATAGGCTTCTGCTATCATACACAGCCTATACACGGGAGCTCCTGCCAGCTGCATGTCATCTATATTGACTCTATTATAGTGACCTGCAAAGAATCCACTCTATTACTTGGGGGATTTTAATCATACATAAAATCGATTTCATCTGAAAGCTGGTGTGTTACCTAAAGCGTCTTTGTATTCTGCTTCAACATAACTAAGTTTGGCCATGAGTAGACTTGCCTCCTGGAGGTAATCAGCCTGGAAAGCAGACATATATTAAAAATGGCATTATGATGTCTCTACACAAATGAAGAAAAAGGAACAGCAAGCAACCAAGGTGTATATAGTGCAATGGGTGGCCATGGATAGTCACCTTGAGGTTTCCTCTGTCCAGAGCAGCGGTGAGGTGCTTCCTGACCTCCACCAGTTTTGGTCGCGGGCCTCTCGGACTCGCACCCTGCTTGATTGGATTTTCCTTCAGGTATGTCAGAAGCTTGCATTCCCCCAACAACAGCTCTCCGAGGTCATCTGCGCACATTGAAATATTCATTGAAAAACAAAAAGTTCCTCACCATGATTGGCTGGTGACCCCACCTCTGATTGAAATGTGATACATTCATAAAAGATTCATCAATCTGGCATATCTTCAACCTATTTATTTAAATCAATAATGACAACAAATGATTCAGGCCTGCAACTAAATTGTGATTTTGTTGAAAAATTGGTTAAAAAAAAACGTTTTAATTTCTTTTGTTGCTAACGTGCCATTCGATTCAAGACAAATAATCAATCCAAGCATTCCAAACATTTGAACATACATGTATTTTAAATTTAAAAAATTATCATAATAATAATGGATTAATTTATTAATCAATTAATTGTGGATAATCAGTGCACCTCTAATACGATTAAGCCGTGGCAGTAGTTTAAGAATGTTGACATGACAAGTGTCAATTTGAGAGTAAAGATAAAAAAAATAGGGAAGTTTCGATACGAAAATTGCTGTGGACGAGATGTGTATGACAGCACCATACTGTGCCTAGAACACATACCAAGCAGAATTATGACACATAATCCTATTGCTGATCCCAGTCTGTGACCAAGGACATTTATGCAGCCATGGCTCCAGGATTGTTTTTCCCCCCTGAGTGCAAAAGAGGGGCTTTACGTATGGGCTGGGGATGATCGAACGATGTAGAAATATTTGGGGGAAGATCGAATAAAATGCTGGAGGGCTTAACTGGGGTACACGAACATCAGAAAAAGCAATAGCACCCCTTAGCCCTGGCGTAGTCAATGTTATTTAAAATGTCAGAATAACCTTTAAAAAGGTTTGGGCATTTTCGAGAAGGCCACAACTTTAAATAATACACGTTAAGGCTAATTTCACAGCTAGCATGGGTGACAATCAAATTTCATGTGTTTCTGCTTACGAAGCAGCAAGTGACAGCTAATACTACAGTGAAATAAATCAAACAAACATCTCTGGTTAAAGGATTTTGCAGAATCCTGCACAACTAAATTGAAGTGGTGGGAGTATGTGGCAGGGGGGTGGGCACTAATGTGTGTTTGCAATCATTTTGGTTACGCGGGCGTTGTATCGATAGGACTATCACCTGTTTTCTTGGTTAACATCATTTTATCATCAGGCATTATGTAGAGATAAGTACGTTAGTATGTCTTCCGCTGTCAGGAAGTCCGAAAGATTCCGATGGGGAAGGAAGGCCGCGTGTACATTTGACGAAATAAATACACATCTTACCGTTTGATATCAACTTAGCTGAGAGTTGTCGAACTAACTCCGGAATCTTATCCCATTGTCCTTCTGAACGGCACCGCTCTATTT